>NW_025746185.1:130000-151055 GCF_021184085.1 Oncorhynchus gorbuscha | reverse complement strand
TACGTGGCTCATTCTCCCTCTCCCTGTCCTCTTTCTCTCCCTGTCCTCTTTCTCTCCCTATGTGGCTAATTCTCCCTCTCCCTGTCCTCTTTCTCTCCCTACATGGCTCATTCTCTCCTCTCCCTGTCCTCTTTCCTATCTCCCTGTCCTCTCCCTATGGCTCATTCTCCCTCTCCCTGTCTCTTCTCCCTTCTCCTCCCCTGTCCTGTCCTCATTCTCCCTCTCCCTGTCCTCTTTCTCTCCCTGTCCTTTCTCTCCCTATGTGGCTTTCTCTTCCCTGTCTCTCCTCTCCCTGTCCTCTTTCTCTCCCTATGTGGCTAATTCTCCCTCTCCCTGTCCTCTTTCTCTCCCTGTTCTCTTTCTCTCCCTGTCCTCTTTCTCTCCCTACGTGGCTCATTCTTCCTCTCCCTGTCCTCTTTCTCTCCCTTCATGGCTCATTCTCCCTCTCCCTGTCCTCCTTCTCTCCATGTTTCCTCTTTCTTCTTCCTCCCTGTCCTCCTTCTCTCCCTTCATGGCTCCTCCTTCTCTCCCTGTCCTCCTTCT
The DNA here is from genome assembly GCF_021184085.1 of Oncorhynchus gorbuscha. Lineage (NCBI taxonomy): Eukaryota > Metazoa > Chordata > Actinopteri > Salmoniformes > Salmonidae > Oncorhynchus > Oncorhynchus gorbuscha. Next base: position 150,512 of record NW_025746185.1, on the reverse strand, counting down.
CTCCATGTCCTCTTTCTCTCCCTGTCCTCCTTCTCTCCCTGTCCTCCTTCTCCCCTGTCTCTTCTCTCCCTGTCCTCTTTCTCTCCCTATGTGGCTAATTCTCCCTCTCCCTGTCCTCTTTCTCTCCCTATGTGGCTCATTCTCCCTCTCCCTGTCCTCTTTCTCTCCCTTCATGGTCTCTTTCTCCCTTCATGGCTCATTCTCCCTCTCCCTGTCCTCCTTCTCTCCCTGTCCTCTTTCTCTCCCTGTCCTCCTTCTCTCCCTGTCCTCCTTCTCTCCCTGTCCTCCTTCTCTCCCTGTCCTCTTTCTCTCCCTATGTGGCTAATTCTCCCTCTCCCTGTCCTCTTTCTCTCCCTACGTGGCTCATTCTCCCTCTCCCTGTCCTCTTTCTCTCCCTTCATGGCTCATTCTCCCTCTCCCTGTCCTCCTTCTCTCCCTGTCCTCTTTCTCTCCCTGTCCTCCTTCTCTCCCTGTCCTCCTTCTCTCCCTGTCCTCCTTCTCTCCCTGTCCTCTCTCTCTCCCTACGTAGCTAATTCTCCCCCCCCCTCCCCCTCCCCGTCTCCCTCCATGTTGTGCTATAGCCCAGTCACCCAGTAGGTATCAGCTCTGTCTCTGTGTTATTGCTGTGTGACTCACACTCCTCTGTCGTTCTGTCATTCTGTCGTTCACTCTCTCCCAAAGCTTAAGAACCTCTCCCAAACCCCCAACGTTCCCTCCCTCTCTCGCTCTCTTTGTCTAGGCAGCAAGCAGTGTTAAAGCAGTGGCAGAGAATATAACAATTCACCAAATCCCATCTATTACAAATGAAAAGCCAAAGGAGCTAAAAATACACATTTAACTACAATTCCATCTCATTACTTACTGGGGTTTGAACAACACAGAGAAGCACACACACACCCTACAATCAACTTGTCCCATAAGCCCATCCTACAGCCTGTTCAGCCTGCTGATTGAGTTGATAGTATATAAACCTGATTGGATATATATATCAAAACAGATCTCTTCTAAGCCTACAATTGCAATGAAAGTGGTGTGTATGTTGTGTGATGCAATTCAAATACAAGGAGCGTTTAGATGGCACTCAAGAAGAGAGGACGGTAAACAGTGAATATTCAATTCAATTCAATTCAAGGGCTTTATTGGCAAGGGAAACATGTGTTAACATTGCCAAAGCAAGTGAGGTAGATAATATATAAAGTCAAATAAACAATAAAAATTAACAGTAGACATCACACATACAGAACTTTCAAAACAATAAAGATTATGGTGCTTGTTTACATTTACTTTGTATACAAACATTGGAGTAAAACAAATGTATATATTCATCAATCTGTTGGCTAATAACCCAGAACCACACCAGAGAGATGCTCAGGGGCCCTGATTACCATCACCACACACACACACACACACACACACACACACACACACACACACACACACACACACACACACACACACACACACACACACACACACACACACACACACACACACACACACACACACACACACACACACACACACACACACACACACACACACACACACACACACACACACACACACACACACACACACACACACAGGTCAACGTCAAAACTTTGGAAATGATTGGAAATCATTTTCCTGAAGATTGAGCCACATTTAAGGCCAAACATCAGAAACGCTGGAGTCTGTTCTGCTAGCTTAACTAATTCTGCCTAAAGGTCAATAAAGGCTGTTTTTTGCTATAACACAATCACACTTTGTCCAGCTGTTGCACCTCCAATGTCCAAATGAATCAAATGCTGCTTTAATGCTGTGGATATTTGTCATGTCACTAACAATGATGTGTGTGGCTATGTGATGGTACAGTTTGTTCTAAAAAGATGCTCTCTCTCCCGCTCTCTACCTCTCCCTCTCTTTACCTCTCCTTCTCTCTCCCCTCTCCCTACCTCTCCCCCATTCCCTCTCTACCTCTCCCTCTCTTTACCTCTCCTTCTCTCTCCCATCTCCCTACCTCTCCCCCATTCTCTCTATACCTGCGACTCTCTCTCTTGCTCCCTCTCTCTCTCGCTCCTTCTCTCTCTCTCACTCTCTGCCTCTCCCTCTCTACCTCTCCTTCTGACTCTCGCTCCTTCTCTCTCTGCCTCTCCCTCTCTTTCTCTACCTCTCCTTCTGACTCTCGCTCCTTCTCTCTCTGACTCTCCCTCTCTTTCTCTACCTCTCCTTCTGACTCTCGCTCCTTCTCTCTCTGACTCTCGCTCCTTCTCTCTCTGACTCTCTTCTCTCTCTGACTCTTCCTTCTCCTCTGACTCTCTTCTCTGACTCTCGTTCCTTCTCTCTCTCCTTCTCTCTCTGACTCTCCTCCTTCTCTCTCTGACTTCTCTCTCTCTCTGACTCTCGCTCCTTCTCTCTCTGACTCTCGCTCTCTCCTTTCTCTCTCTGACTCTCGACTCTCTCCTTCTCTCTCTGACTCTCTCTCTGACTCCTCTCTGACTCTCCCTCCTCTCTGACTCTCCCTCCTTCTCTCTCTGCTCCTTCTCTCTCTGACTCTCCCTCCTTCTCTCTCTGACTCTCGCTCCTTCTCTCTCTGACTCTCGCTCCTTCTCTCTCTGACTCTCGCTCCTTCTCTCTCTGACTCTCCCTCCTTCTCTCTCTGACTCTCCCTCCTTCTCTCTCTGACTCTCGCTCCTTCTCTCTCTGACTCTCGCTCCTTCTCTCTCTGACTCTCGCTCCTTCTCTCTCTGACTCTCGCTCCTTCTCTCTCTGACTCTCGCTCCTTCTCTCTCTGACTCTCGCTCCTTCTCTCTCTGACTCTTGCATCTCAAAGGAATCAGGTTGAATCAGGCTTTATCGAGTCATTGGTTGATCTCTCCTCAGTATGGTCAGAGTTGTCGTGTTAGGACAGTTTGAAATGCCAAGGGAAATCATGGAATCAAATCTGTCAGCTCAGTTAAAAAATGGGGGGGGCTGGACAAATATAACCACTCTAATACATAGACACAGCTATGGATGCAAAGACTGCCCATCAATGACATCACAATGATAGTTTTAACCATGTTTTTAGGATATATGGTGCTTGTTTACATTTACTTTGTATACAAACATTGGAGTAAAACAAACGTATATTTGGGGTTCTGGTGGGGTAGGACAATTGAACTAAGCACATGAGGCATTTATAAGTTGGGTACATAATCATTTATATGTCCAACAATATATGTAGCGACTGCTGATTGCCCCTTCAAGGACAATGTACCAAACGCATGCTGTTAGAATACCCTAACAAATGTCTGTTCTGTTTTTCATTAGTGCACTCTTAAAGCAACCCTGTCTTGGCGGAGTGGTTTGTTCCAGAAAGCTGCAGCGCACCATAGTGAAGGGGCTGCTTATCCTGTGACACAGGGGGGTTCTGCTGCTGGGTAAATATTGATGCTGTGGCGCTTTGTTGGAGAAGAGAGTGCTATCAAGAAGACGTGATAAAAACACAAACACAGGAAGCATATGCCATTGGTGTGTGTGAATGTGTGTTTCCATCCATTGGATGTTCCATCCCTAGGGGTTGTAACATCGTCACAAATAGAAACCCTGTTCTGGTCTATTTAACCATGGCTCTCTGATGACAACAAATCACACTGTTTCCCTAATTGCCTGTTATAGCTATTATTAATATTACTGCTCTTTATGATGTTCATTCTCCATGTGAAATGACAACAAGGCTACACACATCAGTGGAACTGGAAGCTGCTTGCAGTGTTGTATTAGTCCATTTTCATCTAGAGCCGTGGTGTCAAACATACGGGGGTCCAACCCAGCAACAACAACTCAAAATATCAACTCAGCTAAACAAGTAACAGCCCCTTTTCAGGACTCTGTCCTTCAAAGATCATTTGGAAAAATCCAAATAACTTCACAGATCTTCATTGTAAAGGGTTTAAACACTGTTTCCCATGCTTGTTCATTGAACCATAAACAATTCATGAACATGCACCTCTGGAACGGTCGTTAAGACACTAACAGCTTACACACGGTAGGCAAAGGATTGGCGTTTATCATGGAAGGAATGAGGGTTACACCAAGGCCTGTATTCTGGAGCAGGATGGATTTGGAGGTGGAGGGTCTGTCATGGTCTGGGGTGGTGTGTCACAGCATCATCGGACTGAGCTTGTTGTCATTGCAGGCAATCTCAACGCTGTGCGTTACAGGGAAGACATCCTCCTCCCTCATGTGGTACCCTTCCTGCAGGCCCTTCCTGACCAATTCCTATTGCTCTTAATGCATCCCCAATGGAGCCCTATTCCCTGCAGGCTCATCCTGACATGACCCTCCAGCATGACAATGCCACCAGCCATACTGCTCGTTCTGTGCGTGATTTCCTGCAAGACAGGAATGTCAGTGTTCTGTCATGGCCAGTGAAGAGCCCGGATCTCAATCCCATTGAGCACGTCTGGGACCTGTTGGATCGGAGGGTGAGGGCTAGGGCCATTCCCCCAGAAATGTCCGGGAACTTGCAGGTGCCTTGGTAGAAGAGTGGGGTAACATCCCACAGCAAGAACTGGCAAATCTTGTTCAGTCCATGAGGAGGAGATGCACTGCAGTACTAAATGCAGCGGGTGGCCACACCAGATACTGAGTGTTACTTTTGATTTTGACCCCCCCTTTGTTCAGGAACACATTATTCCATTTCTGTTAGTCACATGTCTGTGGAACTTGTTCAGTTTATGTCTCAGTTGTTGAATCTTGCTATGTTCATACAAATATTTACACGTTAACTTCTTCGATATACGGGGCGCTCTTTTCATTTTTGGATTTAAAAAACATTCCCGTTTTAAACAAGATATTTTGTCACAAAAAGATGCTCGACAATGCATATAATTGACAGCTTTGGAAAGAAAACACTCTGACGTTTCCAAAACTGCAAAGATATTATCTGTGAGTGACACAGAACTGATGGTACAGGCGAAACCAAGATTACATTTCAAACAGGAAATGGCCCAGATTTTGAAGGCGCTGTGTTCTAATCAAATCAAATGTATTTATGTAGCCCTTCGTACATCAGCAGATATCTCAAAGTGCTGTACAGAAACCCAGCCTAAAACCCCAAACAGCAAGCAATGCAGGTGTAGAAGCACGGTGGCTAGGAAAAACTTGGCTAGGATGTCTCCTTATATGGCTGTGAATGCGCCAGGAATGAGCCTATACTTTCTGTCGTTTCCCCAAGGTGTCTGCAGCATTGTGACGTATTTGTAGGCATATCATTGGAAGATTGACCATAAGAGACTACATTTACCAGATGCCCGCTTGGTGTCCTCCGTCGAAATTATTGCGTAATCTCCAGCTGCGTGCATTTTTCCATTTGCTCAAGAGGAGAAACCCAACTGCCACGAATGATTTATCATCGAATAGATATGTGAAGAACACCTTGAGGATTGATTCTAAACAACGTTTGCCATGTTTCTGTCGATATTATGGAGTTAATTTGGAAAAAAGTTTGGCGTTGTAATGACTGAATTTTCGGGGTTTTTTCTTAGCCAAACGTGATGAACAAAACGGAGCGATTTCTCCTACACGAATAATCTTTTTGGAAAAACTGAACATTTGCTATCTAACTGAGAGTCTCCTCATTGAAAACATCCGAAGTTCTTCAAAGGTAAATGATTTTATTTGAATGCTTTTCTTGTTTTTGTGAAAATGTTGCCTGTTGAATTCTAGGCTTAATGCTATGCTAGCTATCAATAGTCTTACACAAATGCTTGTGTAGCTATGGTTGAAAAGCATATTTTGAAAATCTGAGATGACAGTGTTGTTAACAAAAGGCTAAGCTTGTGAGCCGATATATTTATTTCATTTAATTTGCGATTTTCATGAATAGTTAACGTTGCGCTATGGTAATGAGCTTGAGGCTATGATTACGCTTCCGGATACGGGATTGCTCGACGCAAGAAGTTAAGTTTGCTGACAATAAACGCAGTTGACAGTGAGAGGACGTTTCTTTTTTGCTGAGTTATATACATTCATATAGTTTCTTGACTGTTCAGCTCGTTAATAATCTCATAAATTCATAGTAGACAGTAAGGGAGTATTGAACATGTTAAAAACGATGGATATAATTTGCCGACGAGGAAATATAACCAATTTTCAGTGCGGCCCTCTGGACCTCATTGAAGAATGAATGCTGCCCTCAGGTAAAATGAGTTTGACACCGCTGACGTAGGGACTGATCAAAGGTTGAGAGGAGGAATGGATGACACGTTTTGATAACTTTATCTGTTCAAATATAGCGCTTTAGTCAATACCAATTGTTCTATCTATCTCTCTATCTCCCTCTTTTTATCAGTGGTTCTGTAGTGACAGATGGTATCTGGTTATCATCACAGTTGGACACAGTGCAGACATCACAGCCAAAGCCTCTGCCCCAGGGTGAATGAGGTGCGCTCTCTGTCCCTCTCCCTTCTCTGTCTCTCTACCTTCTCTGTCTCTCTACCTTCTCTGTCTCTCTACCTTCTCTGTCTCTCTCCCTTCTCTGTCTCTCTACCTTCTCTGTCTCTCTACCTTCTCTGTCTCTCTACCTTCTCTGTCCCTCTACCTTCTCTGTCTCTCTCCCTTCTTGGTCTCTCTCCCTTCTCTGTCTCTCTCCCTTCTCTGTCTCTCTAACGTCTCTGTCTCTCTAACGTCTCTGTCTCTCTACCTTCTCTGTCTCTCTACCTTCTCTGTCTCTCTACCTTCTCTGTCTCTCTCCCTTCTCTGTCTCTCTCCCTTCTCTGTCTCTCTACCTTCTCTGTCTCTCTACCTTCTCTGTCTCTCTACCTTCTCTGTCCCTCTACCTTCTCTGTCTCTCTCCCTTCTTGGTCTCTCTCCCTTCTCTGTCTCTCTCCCTTCTCTGTCTCTCTAACGTCTCTGTCTCTCTACCTTCTCTGTCTCTCTCCCTTCTCTGTCTCTCTCCCTTCTCTGTCTCTCTCCCTTCTCTGTCTCTCTCCCTTCTCTGTCTCTCTACCTTCTCTGTCTCTCTCCCTTTTCTCTCGAATGAGGTGCTCTCTCTTTCGCTCTCCCTCTTTCTCTCCAACTCTCTCTACTGAGGTGTACTCTTCATATCTCTCTCCCCTCTCTTCCCCCCTCTCTCTCTTACACACACACACACACACACACACACACACACACACACACACACACACACACACACACACACACACACACACACACACACACACACACACACACACACACACACACACACACACACACACACACACACACACACACACACACACACACACACACACACACACACACACACACACAAATTGATGAATGAACAGAAACAACACATCAAGGCTATGCCAATTGACTTCATCAACTCAATGTGATATTAACAACTAACTGTGCAGCAGTAGGCTCAACAGTATCGACTGGAGAAAAGTTGTGAACTTGTCTTGACATGGTCTCTCTGATATACTTCTATATGGACACGCTCTGACCATTATTTTATACATAGAGAAAAACACATCCATGATGTAACTTCAGGCCTCTTATTCAGAGTGTTTGGTTGTGTCCAAAATGACTCGGTATCCACCATTTAGTGCACTTTGACCAGAGCCCTAAGGGGAAAGGAGAGGATAACAGAGGAGAGGATAAGAGAGGAGAGAGGACAGGATACAAGAGGAGAGGATAAGAGAGGAGAGAGGACAGGATACAAGAGGAGAGGATAAGAGAGGAGAGAGGACAGGATACAAGAGGAGAGGATAAGAGAGGAGAGAAAATAATAAAAGAGAGAGGAGAGGATAAAAGAGGAGAGAGGAGAGGATAAAAGAGGAAAGGATAAAAGAGGAGAGAACAGGATAAAAGAGGAGAGAGGAGAGGATAAAAGAGGAAAGGATAAAAGAGGAGAGAACAGGATAAAAGAGGAGAGGATAAAAGAGGAGAGGATAAAAGAGGAGAGAGGATAAAAGAGGAGAGGATAAAAGAGGAGAGGATAAAAGAGGAGAGGATAAAAGAGGAGAGAACAGGATAAAAGAGGAGATAAAGAGGGATAAAAGAGGAGAGGATAAAAGAGGAGAGGATAAAAGAGGAGAGAGGATAAAAGAGATAAAAGAGGAGAGGATAAAGAGAGGATAAAAGAGGAGAGGATAAAAGAGGAGAGGATAAAAGGAGAGAGAGGATAAAAGAGGAGAGAACAGGATAAAAGAGGAGAGGATAAAAGAGGAGAGGATAAAAGAGGAACAGGATAAAAGAGGATAAAAGAGGAGAGGATAAAAGAGGAGAGAAGGGATAAAAGAGGAGATAAAAGAGGAGAGAGATAAAAGAACAGGATAAAAGAGGAGAGGATAAAAGAGAGGATAAAAGAGGAGAGAGGAGAGGATAAAAGAGAGGATAAAAGAGGAGATAAAAGGATAAAAGAGGAGAGAGGAGAGGATAAAAGAGGAGAGAACAGGATAAAAGAGGAGAGGATAAAAGAGGAGAGGATAAAAGAGGAGGAGAGGATAAAAGAGGAACAGGATAAAAGAGGAGAGAGGAGGATAAAGAGAGAGATAAAAGAGGAGAGATAAAAGGAGAGGATAAAAGAGGAGAGAACAGGATAAAAGAGGAGAGGATAAAAGAGGAGAGGATAAAAGGAGAGGATAAAAGAGGAGAGAGGAGAGGATAAAAGAGGAGAGAAGAGGATAAAAGAGGAGAGGATAAAAGAGGAGAGAGGAGAGGATAAAAGAGGAGAGAACAGGATAAAAGAGGAGAGGATAAAAGAGGAGAGGATAAAAGAGGAGAGGATAAAAGAGGAGAGAGGAGAGGATAAAAGAGGAGAGAACAGGATAAAAGAGGAGAGGATAAAAGAGGAGAGGATAAAAGAGGAGAGAGGAGAGGATAAAAGAGGAGAGAGGAGAGGATAAAAGAGGAGAGGATAAAAGAGGAGAGGGATAAAAGGAGAGGATAAAAGAGGAGAGATGATAAAAGAGGAGAGGATAAAAGAGGAGATAAAAGGAGAGGATAAAAGAGGAGAGGATAAAAGAGGAGAGGATAAAAGAGGAGAGGATAAAAGAGGAGAGGATAAAAGAGAGAGAGGATAAAAGAGGAGAGGAGAAAAAGAGGAGAGGATAAAGAGGAGGATAAAAGAGGAGAGGATAAAAGAGGATAAAAGAGGAAAGGATAAAAGAGGAGAGGATAAAAGAGGAGAGGATAAAAGAGGAGAGGATAAAAGAGGAGAGGATAAAAGAGGAGAGGATAAAAGAGGAGAGGATAAAAGAGGAGAGGATAAAAGAGGAGAGGATAAAAGAGGAGAGGATAAAAGGATAAAGAGAGAGGATAAAGGAGGATAAAAGGAGGATAAAAGAGGAGAGGATAAAAGAGGAGAGGATAAAAGAGGAGAGGATAAAAGAGAGGATAAAAGAGGAGAGGATAAAAGAGGAGAGGATAAAAGGAGGATAAAAGAGGAGAGGGATAAAAGAGGAGAGGATAAAAGAGGAGAGGATAAAAGAGGAGAGGATAAAAGAGGAGAGGATAAAAGAGGATAAAAGAGGAGGATAAAGAGGGAGAGGATAAAAGAGGAGAGGATAAAAGAGAGAGGATAAAGGAGAGGATAAAAGAGGAGAGGATAAAAGAGGAGAGGATAAAAGAGGAGGATAAAAGAGGAGAGGATAAAAGAGGAGGATAAAAGAGGAGAGGATAAAAGAGGAGAGGATAAAAGAGGAGAGGATAAAAGAGGAGAGGATAAAAGAGGAGAGGATAAAAGAGGAGAGGATAAAAGAGGAGAGGAAAAGAGAGAGGATAAAAGAGGAGAGGATAAAAGAGGAGAGGATAAAAGAGGAGAGGATAAAAGGAGAGAGGAGGAGGATAAAAGAGAGGAGAGAGGAGAGGATAAAAGAGGAGAGGATAAAAGGAGGAGAGATAAAAGAGGAGAGGAGAGGATAAAAGAGGAGAGGATAAAAGAGGAGAGGATAAAAGAGGAGAGGATAAAAGAGGAGAGGATAATAAAAGAGGAAAGATAAAGAGAGGATAGAACAGGATAAAAGAGGAGAGGATAAAAGAGGAGAGGATAAAAGAGGAGAGGATAAAAGAGGAGAGGATAAAAGAGGAGAGGATAAAAGAGGAGAGGATAAAAGAGGAGAGAGGAGAGGATAAAAGAGGAGAGGATAAAAGAGGAGAGGATAAAAGAGGAGAGAGGAGAGGATAAAAGAGGAGAGGATAAAAGAGGAGAGAGGAGAGGATAAGAAGAGATTATAAAAGAGGAGAGGATAAAAGAGGAGAGGATAAAGAGAGAGGATAAAAGAGGAGAGGATAAAAGAGGAGAGGATAAAAGAGGAGAGGATAAAAGAGGAGAGAGGAGAGGATAAAAGAGGAGAGGATAAAAGAGGAGAGAATAAAAGAGGAGAGAGGAGAGGATAAAAGAGGAGAGGATAAAAGAGGAGAGAATAAAAGGAGAGGGAGAGGATAAAAGAGGAGGGATAAAAGGAGAGGAGAGGATAAAAGAGGAGAGGATAAATAGGAGAGGGGAGGATAAAAGAGGAGAGGATAAAAGAGGAGAGGATAAATAGGAGAGGGGAGGATAAAAGAGGAGAGAAAAGGATAAAAGAGGAGAGGATAAAAGAGGAGAGGATAAAAGAGGAGAGGAGAGGACAGGATGAAAGAGGAGAGAGGAGAGGAGAGGAGAGGAGAGGAGAGGAGAGGAGAGGAGAGGAGAGGAGAGGAGAGGAGAGCACTCTCATTGAATGTGTAAAACAACAGAGGAATTGATTAGTAAATGAGGCATGGAAGCCAGAATAGAAAATGTATTACTAGAGCAGCACAACCCTGCTACTGAGCAACAAGCAACGACCTGTGGAACCATCATAATGAAGTGTGTGTGTGTGTGTGTGTGTGTGTGTGTGTGTGTGTGTGTGTGTGTGTGTGTGTGTGTGTGTGTGTGTGTGTGTGTGTGTGTGTGTGTGTGTGTGTGTGTGTGTGTGTGTGTGTGTGTGTGTGTGTGTGTGTGTGTGTGTGTGTGTGTGTGTGTGTGCACGCACTCGATTGTGCACACACACATACACCCTATTAAACGGGTGAAATTGAGAGACTTGGCCTGAGGGAATTAAATTATTGGAATCCATGAGGGTGAGCAGGACAGCCCGTTTTTTAGTGTATCAGCACATTCTACGCCCTAACGCCGGTTGTGTGTCTGTGTGCTGTCCACGCTCAACCCCAAGCAGAAGCTCTGAATGATAGTGATGTGTCATTTTTGGGGTGTGTCCTGAGTCTTGTGTTATGACCGTGTAGGGAAACAAAATATGGTCATCTCCACACACAGCCCCATCAACAACACGCTGTCCCAACACACTGGGACTGGCCGTCTGATAAATCCCTGACAGTACTACACTATGGAGGACACACACACACACAGTGGACATGCACACACATACACACACACACACAGCCCTAAGAAGTGCCAACCACTAGTAGTACTCATCACCGGTACTCATTATGATGCTCAAACTGGCATCTGTCCTGGAGATGTATCCGGTATCCATGGCCTAAAACTGTCCATCAGTATTCCCCTAGAGCAGGGGTATTCAACTCTGACCCCATGAGGTCCGGAGCCTGCTGCTTTTCTGTTCTTCCTGGTGTCCCAGGTCTAAACCAGTCCCTGATTAGAGGAGAATCCCTCACCTGGTGTCCCAGGTCTAAACCAGTCCCTGATTAGAGGGGAATCCCCCACCTGGTGTCCCAGGTCTAAATCAGTCCCCGATTAGAGGGGAATCCCCCACCTGGTGTCCCAGGTCTAAACCAGTCCCTGATTAGAGGAGAATCCCTCACCTGGTGTCCCAGGTCTAAACCAGTCCCTGATTAGAGGAGAATCCCTCACCTGGTGTCCCAGGTCTAAACCAGTCCCTGATTAGAGGGGAATCCCCCACCTGGTGTCCCAGGTCTAAATCAGTCCCTGATTAGAGGGGAATCCCCCACCTGGTGTCCCAGGTCTAAATCAGTCCCTGATTAGAGGAGAATCCCTCACCTGGTGTCCCAGGTCTAAACCAGTCCCTGATTAGAGGGGAATCCCCCACCTGGTGTCCCAGGTCTAAATCAGTCCCTGATTAGAGGGGAATCCCCCACCTGGTGTCCCAGGTCTAAACCAGTCCCTGATTAGAGGAGAATCCCTCACCTGGTGTCCCAGGTCTAAACCAGTCCCTGATTAGAGGAGAATCCCTCACCTGGTGTCCCAGGTCTAATCCAGTCCCTGATTAGAGGGGAATCTCCCACCTGGTGTCCCAGGTCTAAACCAGTCCCTGATTAGAGGAGAATCCCTCACCTGGTGTCCCAGGTCTAAACCAGTCCCTGATTAGAGGGGAATCCCCACCTGGTGTCCCAGGTCTAAATCAGTCCCTGATTAGAGGGGAATCCCCACCTGGTGTCCCAGGTCTAAACCAGTCCCTGATTAGAGGAGAATCCCTCACCTGGTGTCCCAGGTCTAAACCAGTCCCTGATTAGAGGAGAATCCCTCACCTGGTGTCCCAGGTCTAAACCAGTCCCTGATTAGAGGGGAATCCCCCACCTGGTGTCCCAGGTCTAAACCAGTCCCTGATTAGAGGAGAATCCCTCACCTGGTGTCCCAGGTCTAAACCAGTCCCTGATTAGAGGGGAATCCCCCACCGGGTGTCCCAGGTCTAAATCAGTCCCTGATTAGAGGGGAATCCCCCACCTGGTGTCCCAGGTCTAAACCAGTCCCTGATTAGAGGGGAATCCCCCACCTGGTGTCCCAGGTCTTCTATACCTGCATTGCTTGCTGTTTGGGGTTTTAGGCTGGGTTTCTGTACAGCACTTTGAGATATCAGCTGATGTACAAAGGGCTATATAAATCAATTTGATTTGATTTGATTTGATTTGACCTGGTATTCCAGGTCTAAATCAGCCCCTGATAAGAAGGAAATCCCCCACCTGGTATTCCAGGTCTAAATCAGCCCCTGATAAGAAGGAAATCCCCCACCTGGTATTCCAGGTCTAAATCAGTCCCTGATAAGAAGGGAATCCCCCACCTGGTGTCCCAGGTCTAAACCAGTCCCTGATTAGAGGGGAATCCCCCACCTGGTGTCCCAGGTCTTCTATACCTGCATTGCTTGCTGTTTGGGGTTTTAGGCTGGGTTTCTGTACAGCACTTTGAGATATCAGCTGATGTACAAAGGGCTATATAAATCAATTTGATTTGATTTGATTTGATTTGACCTGGTATTCCAGGTCTAAATCAGCCCCTGATAAGAAGGAAATCCCCCACCTGGTATTCCAGGTCTAAATCAGCCCCTGATAAGAAGGAAATCCCCCACCTGGTATTCCAGGTCTAAATCAGTCCCTGATAAGAAGGGAATCCCCCACCTGGTATTCCAGGTCTAAATCAGTCCCTGATAAGAAGGGAATCCCCCACCTGGTATTCCAGGTCTAAATCAGCCCCTGATTAGAAGGGAATCCCCCACCTGGTGTCCCAGGTCTAAATCAGTCCCTGATTAGAAGGGAATCCCCCACCTGGTGTCCCAGGTCTAAATCAGTCCCTGATAAGAAGGTAATCCCCCACCTGGTATTCCAGGTCTAAATCAGCCCCTGATTAGAAGGGAATCCCCCACCTGGTATTCCAGGTATAAATCAGCCCCTGATTAGAAGGGAATCCCCCACCTGGTATTCCAGGTATAAATCAGCCCCTGATTAGAAGGGAATCCCCCACCTGGTATTCCAGGTATAAATCAGCCCCTGATTAGAAGGGAATCCCCCACCTGGTGTCCCAGGTCTAAATCAATCCCTGATTAGAAGGGAATCCCCCACCTGGTATTCCAGGTCTAAATCAGTCCCTGATTAGAAGGGAATCCCCCACCTGGTGTCCCAGGTCTAAATCAGTCCCTGATTAGAAGGGAATCCCCCACCTGGTGTCCCAGGTCTAAATCAGTCCCTGATTACATTTACATTTACATTTAAGTCATTTAGCAGACGCTCTTATCCAGAGCGACTTACAAATTGGTGCATTCACCTTATGACATCCAGTGGGACAGTCACTTAACAATAGTGCATCTAAAACTTAGGGGGGGGGTGAGAGGGATTACTTATCCTATCCTAGGTATTCCTTAAAGAGGTGATTAGAAGGGAATCAATGTCGTGTTGGAAAAGGCTTCCAGGTCCAGAGTTGAGAGTGAGGGGCCTAGAGACTAACTCCACCTACATTCTCAATCATCTATCCACATCCACTCTGTGTGTTTACCCTCCAAACCGCTCTACTTTCCAACTCAATCCATCTTCTGTACAACTGATGGCACAGGTCCTCTAGGGTTCCTCTGATTATTCATAGGGCCTGTGTCCCAAATGGCACCCTATTCCATACAATGTACGTCTTTTTACCAGAGCCCAATGGGTTTCCCTATGGGTTCTGGTCAAAAGTAGTACACTATATAGGGTTCCATTTAAGATGCAGCCAGAAGAGTCATTTCTCATGTTGTTGCAGGCTTCAGTCTTCTGTAGTCTAATGCGTTTTTATGTCCTACTGACATGTCAGTGACATCAGAGGACATTTAGCTGAGTGGTTGACTGGATGAGGCTGGTTCTAAATCAGGGATGTGACAGGCCTGTCAGTCATTATTAACTATTAACCCCTGGAACCCAATGGGACATGACATAGAATGTTATAACAACTGATAGGTTAGGATTAAGTCCATTTTTAAATATATATACACACATCTTCATTTGCTCATGATTACCGATGAGCATATAGTTACACATTCCCTAACACATCAGTTAGATGTATTAGTGAATTCCAAACAGGTTCTTAAAAGAACAGCAGCAGAACTGCTCATACATACAGTACATGCTGACCCAGTCCATCTGTGGCATGTGGTGCTTGTCAGGCAGGCAGGCAGGCAGGTCTCTGTCTGTCTGTCTATCTGTCTGTCTAGTCTGTCTAGTCTGTCTAGTCTGTCTGGGGTGTCTGTCTAGTCTGTCGAGTCTGTCTGTCTGTCTGTCTAGTCTGTCTGTAGACTCTGTCGAGTCTGTCTGTCTGTCAGTCTGTCTGTCTGTCGAGTATGTCTGTCTGTCGAGTATGTCTGTCTGTCTGTCTGTCTGTCTAGTCTGTCTGTCTAGTCTGTCTGTCTGTCTGTCTGTCTGTCTGTCTGTCTGTCTGTCTGTCTGTCTGTCTGTCTGTCTGTCTGTCTGTCTGTCTGTCTGTCTGTCTGTCTGTCTGTCTGTCTGTCTGTCTGTCTGTCTGTCTGTCTGTCGAGTCTGTCTGTCGAGTCTGTCTGTCTGTCTGTCTAGTCTGTCTGTCTAGTCGGTCTGTCTGGTCTGTCTGGTCTGTCTGGTCTGTCTGGTCTGTCTGGTCTGTCTGGTCTGGTCTATCTGTGTGCAGAGAGGACCATCTCGCTGTACTGTGATCAATCAGATTCGGCTGCAGACAGAGATCTGACATTTACAACAGCCAGGGACCCGGGCTATACATTTGCCACACTCTGGACATGACATCACTGTCTCTCCCTTCTCTCACTGAGGCTCGGGATCTGACTGAGTGGGTGTGTGTGAGTGTGAGAATCTAAGGGTAAATCATGTGACTGGCAGTCTCTAGGAAGCTAGAAGGACAGACACAGCTTGTAAGGGTACCCATAAGGGACAAAACTAGCACAGGGCAGGAAAAGAGAGATCAGGCGGGGGGAAAGAGGGGACTGGGGGTAAAAAGGAATGTGTGGTTATGTTCCTGGGGCTTGATAGTTGCAAGCACAGTTGTGTACAGTAAGCCTTTTACATTCATTTCATCAGTCACTAAGGAAAGGAAGCACATCAGGCAATTGGGACCAGTCAAGAAAAAGACACAGTCAGAGAGTAGCTGGCTTTGTAACTGTAGTCTTGAAGTGAAGGAGATAAGGAAGGTTGAGTTATGGAGGAAAGGAGATGAGGAAAGGAGTCCTGTGAGAGTAATAGGACACTGCAGGTGTCTGTCTACCAATCAGCTAGATCCCCAGCTTAACAGTTGTAAAAGTAAAGGAGGCAAGAAAAGGAGTCCAAAAGAGTATTAGGACACTGCAGGTCAGGTGTCTATCTACCTTTCAGTGAGAGATGACCTGGCTTTGTGAGAGATGACCTGGCTTTGTGAGCGATCACCTGGCTTTGTGAGCGATCACCTGGCTTTGTGAGCGATCACCTGGCTTTGTGAGCGATCACCTGGCTTTGTGAGAGATCACCTGGCTTTGTGAGAGATCACCTGGCTTTGTGAGCGATCACCTGGCTTTGTGAGCGATCACCTGGCTTTGTGAGCGATCACCTGGCTTTGTGAGAGATCACCTGGCTTTGTGAGAGATCACCTGGCTTTGTGAGAGATCACCTGGCTTTGTGAGAGATCACCTGGCTTTGTGAGCGATCACCTGGCTTTGTGAGCGATCACCTGGCTTTGTGAGAGATCACCTGGCTTTGTGAGAGATCAACTGGCTTTGTGAGAGATCACCTGGCTTTGTGAGAGATCACCTGGCTTTGTGAGCGATCACCTGGCTTTGCAGTCGTGAAGTTAAGGAGAGGAGGAAAGAAGTCCAGTATGAGTACTGGGACAAACCTGGACAGAGATGAAGAGACAGAGAGAAACAGAGAGAGACGGAGACAGAGAGAAACAGAGAGGCAGAGACACAGGGACACAGGGAGACAAATAGACAGCGAGAGAGAGAGAGACAGAGAGAGAGAGAGAGAGAGAGACAGAGACGAAGAGACAGAGAGAAAGACAGAGGCAGAGATGGAGTCGGAGTTGGAGACAGACCCAGAGACAGAGAGAGACAGAGAGAGACGGAGACAGAGACATAGACATAGAGTCAGAGAAGGAGACAGCGAGTCAGAGAGAGAGACAGTGAGTCAGAGAGAGAGACAGCGAGTCAGAGAGAGAGAGAGACAGTGACAGAGGCAGACAGAGAGAGACAGAGGCAGACAGAGAGAGACAGAGGCAGACAGAGAGAGACAGAGGCAGACCGAGAGAGACAAATAGACAGAGGCAGACAAAGATGCAGAGAGAGACAGAGTGACAGAGGCAGACAGAGGCAGACAGAGAGAGAGAGAGAGAGAGAGAGAGAGAGAGAGAGAGAGAGAGAGAGAGAGAGAGAGAGAGAGAGAGAGAGAGAGAGAGAGAGAGAGAGAGAGAGAGAGAGAGAGAGAGAGAGACAGAGTGCAGCTGGCTTTGAGCCAGAGACTGTTTGTTTTACATCCGCTTCTTCTCTTTCCCCTTCTCTCCCCCCCCCTTCTCTCTCTCCCCCTTCTTCTCTCTCTCTCCCTCCTCTCCTCCCCCTTCTCTCCCTCCTCTCTTCCCCCTTCTCTCTCTCCCTCCTCTCTTCCCCCCTTCTCTCTCTCCCTCCTCACTCCTCCCCCTCCCCTCCTCTCCTCTTCCCTCCTTCTCTCCCTCCTCTCCTCTCCCCTTCTCTCCCTCCTCTCCTCTCCTCCTCTGCCTTCTCTCCCTCCCTCCCTCCTCTCCTCCTCCCCCTTCTCTCCCTCCTCTGCTCTTCCCCCTTCTCTCCCTCCTCTCCTCTCCCCCTTCTCCCCCATTCTCTCCTCTCTCCCTCCTCTCCTCTCCTCCTCCCCCCCTTCTCTCATCCCCCCCCTCATCCCCCTGGCACCAACCTTTAATTTACAAGCAACACTCATCATAACCTGGTGTGTCTATCTGTGTGTGAATGTGTGTGCGTGTGCGTGCGTAATGAGGGGTCAAATCCATTTCACACACTCACACAGTACACTAAAGAGTTCCCTAGTCCTGACATCGGTAAGGGAGGGAGGCTACAGCGAACACAAGCAGCACACACACCACAAACACAAGCAGCACACACACACACCACAAACACAAGCAACACACACACACACACACCATAAACACAAGCAGCACACACACACGCAGCAAACACAAGCAACACACACACACACCCGCAGCACACATACAGCACACACACACCGCAAACACATGCAACACACACACAGCACACATACACCACAAACACACATAGCACACACACATAACTGCAAACACACACTGCAAACACACGCAGCACACATACAGCACACACACACGGCACACACGCTCACCGCAAACACAAACAGCACACACAGCGCAAACACACACGCTCACCGTAAACACATGCAGCACAAATACAGCACACACCACAAACACATGCAGCACACACACACCGCAAACACACAGCACACACACACACACACACACACACACACACACACACACACACACACATACTGTACAGCTGTAACATTACAATTTAGCACACTCTTTATCCAACGTGACTTACAGGTGGATAAATAAAATGTTTAGTTTTATTAAAAAATGTATATTTCCGGTGTAGAACTAAGCTGTCCACTTTTTATGAAGGCTGCACCTGACACAGTAGTCTTTCCCTCTGCCATGCTCTCTGGGTCAGCACTGTGTCTCCCAGGCCAATGGTGATATGATCACATTTCTCACAGTAGTCTTTCCCTCTGCCATGCTCTCTGGGTCGGCACTGTGTCTCCCAGGCCAATGGTGATATGATCACATTTCTCACAGTAGTCTTTCCCTCTGCCATGCTCTCTGGGTCGGCACTGTGTCTCCCAGGCCAATGGTGATATG
Organism: Oncorhynchus gorbuscha; assembly: GCF_021184085.1. Lineage (NCBI taxonomy): Eukaryota > Metazoa > Chordata > Actinopteri > Salmoniformes > Salmonidae > Oncorhynchus > Oncorhynchus gorbuscha. Next base: position 131,974 of record NW_025746185.1, on the reverse strand, counting down.
ATCACATTTCTCACAGTAGTCTTTCCCTCTGCCATGCTCTCTGGGTCGGCACTGTGTCTCCCAGGCCAATGGTGATATGATCACATTTCTCACAGTAGTGTTTCCCTCTGCCATGCTCTCTGGGTCGGCACTGTGTCTCCCAGGCCAATGGTGATATGATCACATTTCTCACAGTAGTCTTTCCCTCTGCCATGCTCTCTGGGTCAGCACTGTGTCTCCCAGGCCAATGGTGATATGATCACATTTCTCACAGTAGTCTTTCCCTCTGCCATGCTCTCTGGGTCGGCACTGTGTCTCCCAGGCCAATGGTGATATGATCACATTTCTCACAGTAGTCTTTCCCTCTGCCATGCTCTCTGGGTCGGCACTGTGTCTCCCAGGCCAATGGTGATATGATCACATTTCTCACAGTAGTCTTTCCCCAGGCCAATGCACATGCTTTCTCTGGGTCGGCACTGTGTCTCCCAGGCCAATGGTGATATGATCACATTTCTCACAGTAGTCTTTCCCTCTGCCATGCTCTCTGGGTCAGCACTGTGTCTCCCAGGCCAATGGTGATATGATCACATTTCTCACAGTAGTCTTTCCCTCTGCCATGCTCTCTGGGTCAGCACTGTGTCTCCCAGGCCAATGGTGATATGATCACATTTCTCACAGTAGTCTTTCCCTCTGTCATGCTCTCTGGGTCGGCACTGTGTCTCCCAGGCCAATGGTGATATGATCACATTTCTCACAGTAGTCTTTCCCTCTGCCATGCTCTCTGGGTCGGCACTGTGTCTCCCAGGCCAATGGTGATACGATCACATTTCTCACAGCTGTCTTGTCACCTGTCAGCACTGTCACCACCATGGCACCCTGTTCCATCTCTATGACACTGAAGTCACGTTCAGTGAGCCATCTAAACTGACACCAGATGTTCTGGGAACCTGTTGGTGTCACAGCACCAGTGATGCCATGCCGGTGAGTTTAACTGGACTTAAAACAAATCCATGGTACTTAGAAGCACCGAGTTCTTGATTTAATTCCCTGCATGGGTCATATCTCCTGAATACTTTATATTGTATTCAGAATATCACATTGATTGTGGGAGCCTCCTTGTCAGAGAATGAGAATTCTGGGCTAAAATAGGGCTTAAAAGCAGCAAGAAGAAGAGAGAGTTTGCCATAACAGGGCAACATAACACAAAGACTAGAGTCCACAGCAGCCCTGTACCAGCCCTCCTACGGTGTGTTAGATATACTTAGCATTATGTTGGCAGTACCTTGACAGGTAGTCAGAACCAACACAGTAGGATGTCAATAGGGATTAGCTACAACACACACCTGAGCACTCAGTGTGATAACACCTGGGGAATAATCCCTGTGAGCGCTGGGAACCACACAGAGAGCAGAGGAGTGTGGGTAAATATCGGGAATTATGATGACTAGAGTAGACAAACAGGCCATTATGACCAGAGGAGGTGACAGAGAGGGGGGAGAGGTGACGCACACACGGTGACACACACACGGTGACACACACAGACACACTGACACACACACGGTGACACACACAGACACACTGACACACACGCAGTATCAGGGGAGGAGATGTGTGACTGATATCTGACTGGCTGACTAAATACTTTTTTGCCCCACTCTATGTTGCTATGCTACAATCAGTTCTCACATATCCTCAATGTGAGATATGACATCTGATTTAAAAAATATATATATTTAAACCTTTATTTAACTAGGCAAATCTGTTGCAATCAAGTCTTTTGTGAAATGTCATTAATTGCAGAATTGGCAGAATATTCTGCCGTTATTCATTGCACAACCCAACAGACCTGTGAATCATTTCAAATACTACAGCTGGCCTTGATTGAGCTTGTCTGGTACCTGGAACCAACATAGTAGTAGCCAAACTCCACACCTGCCCTTGTTGGACTCCAGGCAGGCTAAAGCCAAACTCCACACCTGCCCTTGTTAGACTCCA
>NW_025746185.1:0-125000 GCF_021184085.1 Oncorhynchus gorbuscha | reverse complement strand
GAGAAGCCCTTTCCTTCCATAGTCAACTGAGACACCTGCTCACACGCAGCTTCTGAAGAAGGCACAAAACACGACAGGACAGGGTGATACACAATCACGGCAAAAAACACGACAGGACAGGGCGAAACGCAATTACAGCATGGAATACAAAACAATGCAAGGAACCGACGGAACAGGAACGGATTACAAAGGAATAAATAGGGAATCTAATCAGGGAAAGGATCGGGAACAGGTGTGGGAAGACTAAATTGATTAGGGAATAGGAACAGCTGGGAGCAGGAACCGACAGAGAGAAGAGAGAGCGAGAGAGTTAGGAGGGAAAGAACCAAATAAGACCAGCAGAGGGAAACGAATAGCATCACAGGGACAAGACATGATAATAAATGACAAACATGACAGTACCCCCCACTCACCGGCGCCTCCTGGCGCTCTCTGGCAGCAACGGAGGAAATCATAGATCAAACGGTCCAGCACGTCCCGAGAAAAGAACCTCTCCTCTCCTCAGGACCGTAAACCGGGAAAAACGATAAAAAGGGAAACTGGTACTACTCTAAAAAAAAAATGAGAACTAGGGACAGACTGAGACACAGCAAGGGCAGGGACAAGAACAGGAGAGATGCGATGGCAGGGAACAGACTGAGACCCAGCAAGACCAGGAGCAGAAGCAGAAAAAAAACGCCAGACTTCTTCTGCGCGCAGTCTGAACACGCAGCCACGAAACGGACGTGTCACGCTCCTGATCGGCCACCAAAAGCGCTGGCGAATAGACGCAAGAGTGCCTAACACCGGGATGACCAGCTAACTTGGCAGAGTGAGCCCACTGAAGAACAGCCAGACGAGTGGAAACAGGAACGAAAAGGAGGTTACTAGGACAAGCGCGCGGCGCCACGCAGTGTGCGTGAGTGCTTGCTTAACCTGTCTTTCAATTCCCCAGACTGTCAACCCGACAACACGCCCATAAGGAAGAATCCCCTCGGGATCAGTAGAAGCCACAGAAGAACTAAACAGACGGGATAAGGCATCAGGCTTGGTGTTCTTGCTACCCGGACGGTAAGAAATCACAAACTCGTAACGACGAAAAACAACGCCCAACATTGAAATGCATTAAGTCGTTTGGCAGAACGGATGTACTCATTGGTTCTTATGGTCTGTCCAAACGACAAAAGAACGGTCGGAACCACTGTCGCCATTCGCCTAGGGCTAAGCGGATGGCGAGCAGTTCACGGTTACCCACATCATAGTTGCGCTCAGATGGCGACAGGCGATGAGAAAAATAAGCGCACGGATGAACCTTATCGTCAGACTGGAAGCGCTGGGATAGAATGGCTCCCACGCCTTTTCTGAAGCGTCAACCTCGACAATGAATTGTCTAGTGACGTCAGGAGTAACGAGGATAGGAGCGGACGTAAAACGTTCTTTTAGAAGATCAAAAGCTCCCTGGGCGGAACCGGACCACTTAAAACACGCTCTTGACAGAAGTAAGAGCTGTGAGAGGGGCAGCAACTTGACCGAAATTACGAATGAAACGCCGATAGAAATTAGCGAAACCTAAAAAGCGCTGCAACTCGACACGTGACCTTGGAACGGGCCAATCACTGACAGCTTGGACCTTAGCGGAATCCATCTGAATGCCTTCAGCGGAAATAACGGAACCGAGAAAAGTAACGGAGGAGACATGAAAAGAGCACTTCTCAGCCTTTACGTAGAGACAATTCTCTAAAAGGCGCTGTAGAACACGTCAGAACGTGCTGAACATGAATCTCGAGTGACGGAGAAAAAATCAGGATATCGTTCAAGATAGACAAAAACAAAAATGTTTAGCATGTCTCTCAGAACATCATTAACTAATGCCTGAAAAACAGCTGGCGCATTGGCGAGAAACGGCAGAACCCGGTACTCAAAATGCCCTAACGGAGTGTTAAACAACGCCACTCGTCCCCCTCTCTAATGCGCACGAGATGGTAAGCGTTACGAAGGTCCAACTTAGTAAAGCACCTGGCTCCCTGCAGAATCTCGAAGCTGATGACATAAGGGGAAGCGGATAACGATTCTTAACCGTTATGTCATTCAGCCCTCGATAATCCACGCAGGGGCGCAGAGTACCGTCCTTCTTCTTAACAAAAAGAACCCCGCCCCGGCCGGAGAAGAAGAAGGCACTATGGTACCGGCGTCAAGAGACACAGACAAATAATCCTCGAGAACCTTACGTTCGGGAGCCGACAGAGAGTATAGTCTACCTCGAGGAGGCGTGGTCCCTGGAAGGAGATCAATACTACAATCATACGACCGGTGAGGAGGAAGGGAGTTGGCTCGGGACCGACTGTGACCGTGCGCAGATCATGATATTCCTCCGGCACTCCTGTCAAATCGCCAGGTTCCTCCTGAGAAGTAGGGAGAGAAGAAACGGGAGGGATGGCAGACATTAAACACTTCACATGACAAGAAACGTTCCAGGATAGGATAGAATTACTAGACCAATTAATAGAAGGATTATGACATACTAGCCAGGGATGACAAACAACAGGTGTAAACGGTGAACGGAAAATCAAAAAAGAAATAGTCTCACTGTGGTTACCAGATACTGTGAGAGTTAAAGGTAGTGTCTCAAATTTGATACTGGGAAGATGACTACCATCTAAGGCAAACATGGGCTAGGCTTGTCTAACGGTCTGAAAGGAATGTTATGTTTCCGAACCCATGCTTGTCCATGAAACAACCCTCAGCCCCAGAGTCAATCAAGGCACTGCATGTAGCACAACCGGTCCAGCGTTGGACCGACATAGTAGTACAAGATCTAGATGAAGGGACCTGAGTTAGCACCAGTAGCCCTCCGCTTACTGATGGGCTCTGGCCTCTTACTGGACATGAATTAACAAAATGTCCAGCAACTCCGCAATAGAGGCACAGGCGGTTGGTGATCCTCCGTTCCCTCTCCTTAGTCGAGATGCGAATCCCTCCCAGCTGCATGGGCTCAGTCTCAAAGCCAGAGGAGGGAGATGGTTGCGATGCGGAGCAGGGAAACACCGTTGATGCGAGCTCTCTTCCACGAGCCCGGTGACGAAGATCTACCCGTCGTTCTATGCGGATGGCGAGAGCAATCAAAGAGTCCACATCTGAAGGAACCTCCCGGGAAAGAATCTCATCCTTAACCGCTGCGTGGAGTCCCTCCAGAAAACGAGCGAGCAGCGCAGGCTCGTTCCACTCACTAGAGGCAGCAAGAGTGCGAAACTCAATGGAATAATCCGTTATGGACCGTTCACCTTGGCATAAGGAAGCCAGGGCCCTAGAAGCCTCCTCACCAAAAACTGAACGGTCAAAAACCCGAATCATCTCCTCTTTAAAGTTCTGGAATCTGTTAGAGCAATCAGCCCTTGCCTCCCAGATAGCTGTGCCCCATTCTCGAGCCCGGCCAGTAAGGAGTGAAATGACGTAAGCAACCCGAGCTCTCTCTCTAGAGTATGTGTGGGGTTGGAGAGAGAACACAATCTCACACTGCGTGAGAAAGGAGCGGCACTCAGTGGGCTGCCCGGAGTAGCAAGGTGGGTTATTAACCCTGGGTTCTGGAGGCTCGGCAGGCCAGGGAGTAACAGGTGGCACGAGACGTAGACTCTGGAACTGTCCAGAGAGGTCGGAAACCTGATGAGGTTCTCCACGGCATGGCGAGCAGCAGACAATTCCTGCTCGTGTCTGCCGAGCATGGCTCCTGGATCTTGACGGCAGTGTAAACAGCGCTGAAGTCGCTGGGTCCATTCCTTGGTCGGTTCCTTCTGTCATGCTGGTGAAAGAGGACCCAAACGCGACTTAACAGAAACAGAGTTTATTAATGCTCAAAACCGTGAAATCCTCTAGATAGTAGAGGGAAAACAACTGGAGAAGCGGCCACAGACTGCAGGTCGTAGGCCGTAGTCAACTGAGACACCTGCTCACACGCAGCGTCTGAAGAAGGCACAAAACACGACAGGACAGGGTGATACACAATCACGGCAAAAACACGACAGGACAGGGCGAAACGCAATTACAGCATGGAATACAAAACAATGCAAGGAACCGACGGAACAGGAACGGATTACAAAGGAATAAATAGGGAATCTAATCAGGGGAAAGGATCGGGAACAGGTGTGGGAAGACTAAATGATGATTAGGGGAATAGGAACAGCTGGGAGCAGGAACGGAACGACAGAGAGAAGAGAGAGCGAGAGAGTGAGAGAGGGAGGGGGAGAGAGAGGGATAGGAGGGAAAGAACCAAATAAGACCAGCAGAGGGAAACGAATAGCATGGGGAGCACAGGGACAAGACATGATAATAAATGACAAACATGACAGCATCTTTTTGAGTGCTGACCCATTACACATGTTGTTATTCTAGGTCAGGATGTGAGGTCTGGGGTTATACTCAGTCACTAGAATAGGTCTATATTCATGTCTCAGAGTAGGAGTGCTGATCTAGGATCAAGTCCCCATGTCCATTCATTATAATCTAAAAGGCTAAACTGATCCTAGATCAGCACCCCTATACTGTAAGAAGCTTTATGCATATGAGCGCTGAACTAGGATAATAAGAGTATACCTAACAGTCTGTTTGAAAGCATTGCTGTTATAGATGCATGCTTTCTGTCAAATAGCGTAAATAGGGAAACGGGATACCTAGTCAGTTGTACAACTGAATGCATTCAACTGAAATGTGTCTTCCGCATTTAACCCAACCGCTCTGAATAGCCATTTAGTGTTACATTTTAACATTGAAATTCAATGAAAAAGCTCATCATCATCATCATCATCTATATCGTCGACATCCCCATCAACATGATATGTCAAATCCAGCTAAAGTGCAACAGAATCGATGATTCCTTTCAATTTTAAAGTTCAACCAGCTGAGGGGTGAGAAAATCTACACATCAATAACGAGCCATATAGGCCTGCATCAAGTGTTGCTTGCCATGACGGCTGTTGTGTTGTGTGGCTGCTTTGTCTGTGAAGACATACTTTTTAGCCAGAGGAGGAGCGCGAGCTGGAGCGTTGGCGGCCAGTCAGACCGCTAATATCAGACACTGCGGCCGGAGATGGACATCTGAACTTTAGGTCGGACCGGGAAACCGGGAACAGGGAGACATATCCGACAATGCGGAGGTGTCGCTCTTGATGGAACGTTAGAACAGCTGGTATCCCTCATGCGCTGATTGCTTGGTGGCTGCCGCAGCCGGGACAGTGTGTGCGTGCAGAGAAACAGCTGTAAACACAGCACATAACTATTTCCCATTTCAGCACCATGGACAGCGCTTTAGACGAATGCAAGGTAACGCCTTAGAAAGTGAGTATAAATCTAACCACAGAGCCACACGGACTTATATGCACTGTTCAGTAGCATGCCCATTAAAATAAAGCTATCTTGAACATACACCTGATACCAGACTAAGGTAAACTAACTAACCTGGTATGAAAAACTATCTTCTCATATTATCAATTCAGGCCAGAGTTTTGCACGATGACACATTAATTGTTGATCAATTGTGGCCAATGCCAACATCCATCTTCTTGTGGCGTTGTTTCTAAAGGTGACCTCTTGTGAAAAAAAATGGCTCTGATTGGGCTCCTTAAACCAACCACCCAGGTTTGGAGCCACTACAATCTAATAGCCTATTATCTTGGATGGATGCATAAACATGACCATGCATGAGTTCATTACTGTATCAGGCAGACGTCATCAGATTATAGCATTACTTGTAGTCTGATGGCCATTAAGAATAGGCCTACATTGGAAATAGTTAAGTGATCAATTTCAGCAGGCTACGCATTGGTTATGATATATTTATATAAGACAAATGTCGAGGATTTGGATAAAGGCATTGGTTATGATATATTTATATAAGACAAATGTCGACGATTTGGATAAAGGCATTGGGAAGGAATTGGCAGCCTAATATTTATATTTTTTTTTTTTTATTTGATTCACTTTGATAATATTCTGTATAATGAAAAGCGCATTACAAATGTAATAAATTGTTATTATTAATAGCCTAGGTGCTTTCATCCTAGTCAATGTTCTTTGTTTTTTCCGGTGTATTTTCAATTGTATTCGGGAATATTTAATTATTGTTTCTGAGCCACACAGTTAAACTAAATAGACTAGCTACAATAAATATGTTCTTATTGTATACAGTACGTAGCCTATAGCTAATATTACAGTGCTCTTTTCAGCTTTCTAATTCCCATGTTCCCATCCGTACAGAAGCGATCGCGCTATTCTCTTTCCACCGACATGCAAATGGTTGAGATGCGTGCAATATGAGAATTCTGTGCGTATCGACATAACCAATCACAAGAGTCTGAAGTATTGTGGAAACTTACCTTGGCTGACATCAAAAAGGTGTGTCCAGGATCACTGAACAATAGCGGCGTCTGGCGATTCGCTTGTCAAAAAGACCTGAGTGGAAAAATCAATATCCACGAGTCGAAAAACGTCTTAATGTTTCCAGACGCATTATTCCGGTTAAATCAAGATGTATGATCAATATTTAGATGCTAAGCTACACAACTGATGTATTGCGGAGGAATTGCCCAAATAACTTAGGAACCGAAATACGGTTTAGCTGGTTCGAGAGGAGCTCTGTAGCCTTGGCAACTCTGAGTGTGAGCTGGGCTCGAGCGGGCTGCAAGATTCACATTTCGACAGAGCAAGCAAACGGTGTTCTTTCCGCGCTCCAGTTGGATGTTAATTCCACCTCACCAACTGCTGTATGTCAAGTTGGTAAAAAAGTAGGAATACCAGTTGGAAATTCGCAACCCCAAAACATCTGAAACGTTATTACAGAGTTTGAATTCCATTTAGGAGATCAGTTCGGAACATTTCATTGTTCCTCCGTCACGTTCGGCGCATATTGTAGATCCACGAGAAGGACTTCTAGAAATAATCATATGAATCAGAGTATTTTTATCAGTTCAAATTAAATACATTCCCTCTTTCTGCTTTGTCTCAGAAAAATAGTGAGTGCTTCCCTGAAAACATCCAAAACGTTTTCAATGGCGTATATTCCAATAGTAGGAAAACAATTATCGGATTGTCACATTGTATATGGAAGCGCATGGATTTGTGCTTCACATCGAGTCTCCTCCAGTTGTCGTCGTACACTTGAATTATAAAGCATAATGGACCAACCCTTTCTGATCCACTGAGAAAACACACAGCAGTTCCGTTCAATTGTGATGAAAAAAGCTTTGAACCTATTTTCCACTAAATGACAACTTATTAGATGTTCACTTGCGCATCTCAGAAATGCTTTACAGCTCAAGCAGGTATAATATTCTCACCGTATCGCCTCCTATGGCTATTCATTGAGGTGGCAAGTCAACAAAACATCTTGCCAGTGAAAAGGGCTCAGGAGCGGTTATTGGGAGAGGCTGGAGAGCGTCGAGAGACAACCGACCTGCTCACCAGCATCTCACGAGACTGGGACTGTGAGCGCATCGTGATTCGGATTGCGTGTAGTGGCGCAACGCTGAATGTGCACACGTTAAGAATATTTCCGTTTTTCCCTCGGCGTTCGAGGCGACGCGATTCTCTCATGTCATGGATTTCTCTTTTGTGGGAAAGTGAGTAGCCTAATGGCTTCGCTACATGGAATGCATTTTAGTTGGGGGAGACTGAGAAATGGAAATAGTTGGGAAATATTATGTTGCGTTAAGTATTGTGTCATCTCGTCAACGCTCTCCATCACACTCCCTGATAGTGTAAATAAGAGAGGGAGACGCAGAATTGGCGCAGGCGCATGAACGAACATATATACACACACGCGGAATTTGGACCTGCGGGATGCAGACTGACTGTTAGATAATCAAGTGAAATTCCTTCACATGGTCAGACAGGCGGACAGCCAGCGCAGCATGAAGTATCATGCCTGAACTGCACCATCTAAACACGGAGTCCAGAGCAAAGGTATTTTAGATCATGGCAGACAGACTAACATGTTCACATTGTCTGCAAATGATAGTTACACTGAACAAAAATATAAACGCAACATGTAAAGTGTTTGTCCCATGTTTCATGAGCTGAATGTTCCATTTGCACAAAAAGCGTATTTCTCTATATTTTTTTCTCTCCAGAAATGTGTTTACATCCCTGAGCATTTCTCATTTGCCAAGATAATCCATCCACTTGACAGGTGTGGCATATCAAGAAGCTAATTAAACAACATGAGGGACAATAAGAGGCCGCTTTAAAATGTGAAGTTTTGTCACACATCACAATGCCACAGATGTCTCAAGTTTTGAGGGAGTGGGCAATTGGCATGCTGACTGCAAGGTATGTTCACCAGAACTGTTGGCAGATAATGTAATGTTCATTTCTCTACCATAAGCCTCTTCCAATGTTGTTTTAGAGAATTTGTCAGTACATCCAATCCACCTCAATTGTAACCATACATTTACATTTAAGTCATTTAGCAGACGCTCTTATCCAGAGCGACTTACACCAGCCTGGGACCTCCACATCTGGCTTCTTCACCTGCAGGATTGTCTGAGACCAGCAACCTGGACAGCTGATGAAACTGTGGTTTTGTACAAACAAATAATTTCTGCATAGTCTGTCAGCGTTCTAGTCGTCCTCACCAGGGTCTTGACCTGAATGCAGCTTGGCGTTGTAACTGGCTTCAGAGGGTGAATGCTCACCTTCGATGGCCACTGGGATGCTGGAGAAGTGTGCTCTTCATGGATGAATCCCAGTTTCAACTGTACCGGGCAGACGGCAGGTTTGTTGATGTGTCCCATTGTGGCTGCAGGGTTATGGTATGGGCAGGCATAAGCTACGGATAATGAACACAATTGCATTTTAACGATGGCAATTTGAATGCACAGAGATACCATGACGAGATCCCGAGGACCATTGTCGTGTCATTCATCCACCTCCATCACCTCATGTTTCAGCATGACAATGTACGGCCCCATGTCGCAAGGATCTGTACACAATTCATGGAAGCTGAAAATGTCCCAGTTCTTCCACGGCCTGCATACTCACCAGACATGTCACACATTGAGCATGTTTGGAATGCTCTGGATCGACGTGTACAACAGCGTGTCCCAGTTCCTGCCAATAGACAGCAACTTTGCACGGCCATTGAAAAGGAGTGGGATAACATTTCACTCCCTTCCACAGGCCACAATCAATAGCCTGATCAACTCTGTGCTGCATGAGGCAAATGGTGGTCACACCAGATACCGACTGGTCTTCTGATCCACGCCCCAACCTTTTTTTAAAGGGCATCTTTAAATGAATATTGTACAATGCAGAGTTATTGCTTATAGCAGTGGAGATTCAGAGATCAGGGAATATGGATCAATTAAATATGAAACACCATTATTTCACATCGGGTGATGTGTGAAAGCAGTGAAAGCTCCTCAGACGACATTTGTGATGAACACACATGATGCAGTTTCAGTACCAGCACAGGGAACTCACTTATTGACGACTAGAGTAAATTATTTCTTTAGCTTTCTTCCCCCACACAAAGTAGTCGGAAGGTATGAAAATGATATCTTTGCCATTGTAAAGTCATGACTAATTCAAGCCGTTACGTATAAAAATATCCCTGTCGCCATCTCTGGTAATGTGCGTTATTCATAAGATGTGAATAATTGAGGTAAGCAAGTCGGGTTGAACAGCGGTGTGGACTTTGCTGACTCTGCGCCAAGTGATGTCTTCTCTTCTCTTCTGGGAGATGGGGCAGAGCCGAACAATTAGTACATAGTTACAACAGACTACAACAACTAGGCCTTTACTCTGAACTATTACTTACAAAATGGCACTGTTGTTACGAGACTGTTTAGAAGGAAAGCAGAGATGTTCCGAGTAGCCTTTCTTTTTAACAGGCAAGTCCACAAACATGTAGGTCAGGTACAAATACCAAAATAAACGCTCTCGACAAAAAATAAAAACCAATTACTCACGGAAGGAGGAAAACAACGTTCCTTAAACTGATACACACTCGGTATAAAACGTGAAAATAAACGAGGCACAACCTCAACAAGAAACATGACACGAATAATGCCGCACAAACCTTAGCAGGCAACAGGGGTAATTATACACACAGAAATTAAAGCAAATGAAACCAGGTGTGAAAGAACCAAAGACAAAACTAACGGAAAAGGACAAAAGGATGGGTGATGGCTAGTAGGCCGGCGACGCCGAGCGCCGAGCACCGCCCGGACAGGGAGAGGAACCACCTTCAGTGGAACTCATGACAACTGTTTATGAATGACATTTTAACTTCAGATTGGGTACCAGTCTGTTTGGATCATCGTGCCACTCCTTCTGATGCCAAGCATCATGTTTTGCCGGAGTTGACAGGATAGGCTTGATAGAAAAAAATAGATCTGGGACCAGGCTTGGAAAATAAAGGGCCAAAAGGAAAACTATGTTCTCATGAAGAACCATTTATCTTCGTCTTCACCTGTCTCTTAGAGGATAACGGAAATCCCATGGTTCCTCACAACAATCCACAAGTGGGTAGTTTGGGTCAGATTCAATATGTTAGATCTGCAGTACATGGAGGTAAAGGAAGGACAAGTAACTGCTAACACATAATAATCTGAAAACTTTTGGCTAAACAGTCTGAATTCCCCTGGACACTTCCTTGGCTGGAAGCCCAGGTGGGGTGTATAAACTTTGAGTGTATACGCTTTAACTTTGGCTAACCTCCCTGTGGGTCTGTGATTGAGTCCCAAATGGTACCCTATTTCCTATATAGTGCACTACTTTTAACCCCGAAATGTGTGGACTATAGGGAATAGGGTGCCATTTGGGACACAACCTCTGTGTCTCCCCAGAGTGTATGACCATAGGCCTGTTGTTAAGGTAGGCAACATCTCCAGGCAGACTGATTCTAGCCAGCCATGATCCGGGACCAGGAAGTGGTGTGAGTGGAGCAGTGCCCACAGGTGCTCTCTCTCCCTGAGCATAGATAACAGTGATTCATCCCGAGTCCTTTGGAGGTCCTGCTAAAACAACCTGCTCTTGGCACCCCCTCAACTCCATCCACAATGTTTCTTCCTATTCTGCACGCACGCACGCACGCACGCACGCACGCACGCACGCACGCACGCACACACACACACACACACACACACACACACACACACACACACACACACACACACACACACACACACACACACACACACACTTTACCCTCCCAAAGAGCCTAGCCACTGACCCTGAAAGAGAAAAGTTAACAGGGTGAAAACCAACACTCCACACCCACGTAAGCCGATACCTTCTGCCTCAGTGTAACAGTCTAACATCAGACAGCCCTGTCCCTCTGGAGAGGGGTGAGCTGAGACAACACACACACAGACACACAGCTGAACCTGTAACCTGAGCCTTCGGGGTTATGAAACATTCAGCAGTCTCTACAGCCTGTACATGTGTTTGCTTTGTGCGGATAAGAGAGAGGCCTCTCCACCAATCTGCTCAGCGTCACATCAATCATTCACTGTCTCATCTGAGCTGTCCTGTCCTGGCTGAGATGTCCTGTCCAGTCTGTCCCGGCTGAGCTGTCCTGTCCTGTTGGTCCTGTCTGAACTGTCCTGTCCTGTTGGTCCTGTCTGAACTCTCCTGTCCTGTTGGTCCTGTCTGAACTCTCCTGTTCTGTTAGTCCTGTCTGAACTGTCCTGTTCTGTTAGTCCTGTCTGAACTGTCCTGTTCTGTTAGTCCTGTCTGAACTCTCCTGTTCTGTTGGTCCTGTCTGAACTGTCCTGTTCTGTTAGTCCTGTCTGAACTGTCCTGTTCTGTTAGTCCTGTCTGAACTGTCCTGTTCTGTTGGTCCTGTCTGAACTCTCCTGTTCTGTTGGTCCTGTCTGAACTCTCCTGTTCTGTTAGTCCTGTCTGAACTCTCCTGTTCTGTTGGTCCTGTCTGAACTCTCCTGTTCTGTTGGTCCTGTCTGAACTCTCCTGTTCTGTTGGTCCTGTCTGAACTCTCCTGTTCTGTTGGTCCTGTCTGAACTCTCCTGTTCTGTTGGTCCTGTCTGAACTCTCCTGTTCTGTTGGTCCTGTCTGAACTGTCCTGTTCTGTTGGTCCTGTCTGAACTCTCCTGTTCTGTTGGTCCTGTCTGAACTCTCCTGTGTTCCTGTCTGAACTCTCCTGTTCTGTTGTCTGAACTCTCCTGTTCTCTCCTGTTCTGTTGGTCCTGTCTGAACTCTCCTGTTCTGTTGGTCCTGTCTGAACTCTCCTGTTCTGTTGGTCCTGTCTGAACTCTCCTGTGCTGTTGGTCCTGTCTGAACTGTCCTGTTCTGTTAGTCCTGTCTGAACTGTCCTGTTCTGTTGGTCCTGTCTGAACTGTCCTGTTCTGTTGGTCCTGTCTGAACTCTCCTGTTCTGTTGGTCCTGTCTGAACTCTCCTGTTCTGTTGGTCCTGTCTGAACTCTCCTGTTCTGTTGGTCTGTCTGAACTCTCCTGTTCTGTTGGTCCTGTCTGAACTGTCCTGTTCTGTTGGTCCTGTCTGAACTCTCCTGTTCTGTTGGTCCTGTCTGAACTCTCCTGTTCTGTTGGTCCTGTCTGAACTCTCCTGTTCTGTTGGTCCTGTCTGAACTCTCCTGTTCTGTCCTGTCTGAACTCTGGTCCTGTCTGAACTGTCCTGTTGGTCTGAACTGTTCTGTGTCCTGTTGGTCCTGTTCTGTTGGTCCTGTCTGAGCTGTCCTGTTCTGTTGGTCCTGTCTGAGCTGTCCTGGCTGAACTGTCCTGTTCTGTTGGTCCTGTATGAACAGTCCTGTTCTGTTGGTCCTGTCTGAACTCTCCTGTTCTGTTGGTCCTGTCTGAACTGTCCTGTTCTGTTGGTCCTGTATGAACTGTCCTTTCCTGTCTGTCCTGTCCTTTCTGAGCTGTCCTGTCCTGTCTTTCCCACTGTGATCATATCACTCCATAGCCTCTCTCTGGAGGAGAAAGTGACTGAGGAACAGAGAGTGACAAGACACTGACAAGACAAGGCTAGTGTGGGTGAGTTACACACAGTGGCTCTATTAGCTGCAAGACACATTTAGTGGGAGGGTCAGTGTGCTTCTCTGGTTTGTGTTTCACTTAACACCAGCCACAGTGGTTTCAATGACTTTGGCACAGAGCCATTCACACACAAAGGTTTGCCAACTATCCTTAATTCACCACCAAAGTCTTCAAATACAATAATAGTCTCATATGCCAAACTGCAATGTAATGGGAACTTTTGGTGTCAATATGGTGTCCAATTCGAATCCAACTGAGTTTGCAGAAATCTGCTGACTGCAGCTAAAGTAGTATGAGCTACAGTCCGCTAATGGAAGTGATCTGGCAGGGGTCCAAGCCCAGCTTGAGACTGTAAGACAGTGTAAACTCCCCCCAGCTGGCTGTTCAAGACAGTCAGAACCCTCTGTACCAGCCATCGGTTTGCATCTACAGAGATTTTAAACCCTCCAATCCGTTTGGCTTTATTCTCTTTAACAAACATGGTTGTGTTTACCTGCCTGGCGCCAGATTGTCATTCTTAAGTCTATTACGTATTCACTATTTGGTGAACTATGTAGAAAATAGGGTACCATTTGTTATGAAACCTCAGTCTCCCCTGCCCCCTTAGGGTCCCATGGGAGGGGATTTGAAGAGACAGTAATAGAAGCTAGTTTGTACTTCCATTAAGATCGCATTCTATTACACTACTCTGTGGTGCTATTGATACAGATATCCAGGGGAGAGGGGGCAGCAAGAGCTTAAGTTCCCCCGAGCAGAGGCCACCATGGCTGGGTAGAGATGGGCATCTCTGGCCCTAGTCCTCCTAGACACTGAGCCATGACTAAATATCTCAAAGAGTGACATGGTGTGTATGTGTGTGAAAGAGAGAGATAGGGCAAGAGAAATAGAGAGAGAGCAAGCAGAAGGTTAAAGACAGGATGTGTGTGTGTGTGTGTGTGTGTGTGTGTGTGTGTGTGTGTGTGTGTGTGTGTGTGTGTGTGTGTGTGTGTGTGTGTGTGTGTGTGTGTGTGTGTGTGTGTGTGTGTGTGTGTGTGTGTGTGTGTGTGTGTGTGTGTGTGTGTGTGTGTGTGTGTGTGTGTGTGATTTGTAGTCCTGAGTCTAGAGTTCTGTACCAATTCAAATGGACGTTTGGGATGTAAACTGTGACCTGAAAGTGTTCAACACAGATACAAAAAACTCCACTGTTATTAAGTGATAATTAATAAATAATAACAGCTTTAAAAACTTTAAAAAGGAGATACCCCTGAGCCATTTTAAATAATAACAGGAGATGCCCCTGGTGTGGCAGACTCAAACATGCTTTAGAAGAGCTGAGCTGAGGACAGATACAGTATATAGCTGAGTAGAGAAGAGCTGGGCTGAGGACAGATACCCCCTGGTGTGGCAGTCACAGTAGTCGATGAGAATAAATAATAACAGGAGATTCCCCTGGTGTGGCAGTCACAGTAGTCGATGAGAATAAATAATAACAGGAGATGCCCCTGGTGTGGCAGTCACAGTAGTCGATGAGAATAAATAATAACAGGAGATACCCCCTGGTGTGGCAGTCACAGTAGTCGATGAGAATAAATAATAACAGGAGATGACCCCTGGTGTGGCAGTCACAGTAGTCGATGAGAATAAATAATAACAGGAGATGCCCCTGGTGTGGCAGTCACAGTAGTCGATGAGAATAAATAATAACAGGAGATGCCCCTGGTGTGGCAGTCACAGTAGTCGATGAGAATAAATAATAACAGGAGATACCCCTGGTGTGGCAGTCACAGTAGTCGATGAGAATGTAAAAAAGCTGCTGGGTTGAACCTTTTTTTTCCTAGGCAAGTTAGTTAAGAACAAATTCTTATTTTTAATGATGGTCTAGGAACAGAGGCAGAACAACAGATTTTTACCTTGTCAGCTCAGGGATTTGATCTTGAAACCTTTTGGTTACTAGTCCAACGCTCTAATCACTAAGCTACCTGCCACCCCAGAAGAAACCCCTGGATTCTTCGGCAGTCCCCATAGGAGAACCCTTTGAAGAACCCTTTTCGGTTCCAGGTAGAACCTTATTGGGTTCCATGTAAAACCCTTTCCCCAGAGGGTTCTATATGGAACCCAAAAGAGTTCTACCTGGAACCAAAAAAGGACTCTACCTGGAACCAAAATGGGTTCTCCTCTGGGGACAGCCGAAGAACACTTTTAGAACCCTGTTTTCTAAGAGTGTAGTGTGTGTCAGTGACCACAGAGTTAGAGACACGCTCTCAGCATGTTTCACAGGAACATGGGAGTGTGTGATCACACCATGGAGCAGGATGCCATCATTCAGCAGGAGAACAGTAGCGTATCAACTAGCACAAAATTGAGGTCGAGCAGAAAGCCACAAGAACATTTTGAAAGATAAAGGCACTGGAACTTGAGTTAACTTCTGACTGAAATATACTGAACAAAAATATAAGTGCAACATGCAACAATTTCAACTATTTTACTTAGTTACAGTACATAAAAGGAAATCAGTCAATTTAAATAAATGAATTAGGTCCTAAACTATGGATTTCACATGGCTGGGCAGGGGTGTAGCCATTGGTGGGCCTGGGAGGACATAGGCCCACCCAATTGGGAGCCAGGTCCAGCCAATCTGAATGAATTTTTCCCCACAAAAGTGTTTTATTACAGACAGAAATACTCCTCAGTTTCATCAGCTGTCCTGGTGGCTGGTCTCAAATGATCCCGTAGGTGAAGAAGCCAGATGTGGAGGTCCTGGGCTGGAGTGCATACACGTGGCCTGCTGTCGTATAGCCGTTTGGATGTGCTGCCAAATTCTCTAAAACGAAGTTGGAGGCAGCTTATGGCAGATAAATTAACATTCAATTCTCTGGCAACAGCTTTGGTGGACATTCAGCATGCCAATTGCACGAGCCCTCAAAACTTCAGACATCTGTGGCATTGTGTTGTGTGACAAAACTGCACATTTTAGAGTGGCCTTTTATTGTCCCAGCACAAGGTTCAACTGTGTAGTGATCATTCTGTTTAATCAGGTTCTTGATATGCCACACCTGTCAGGCAGATGGAGTATCTTGGCAAAGGAGAAATGCTCACAAACTGGGATGTAAACAAATGTGTTTATATGAGAGAAATAAGCTTTTATATATGAGAGATATATATGAGAGAAATAAGCTTTTTGTGAGTATGGAACATTTCTGTGATCTTTTATTTCAGCTCATGAAACATGTGACCGACACTTTAAATGTTGTGTTTATATTTTTGTTCAGTATATAAAAACCCTTTGAAGTTTCTCCATCATGACCTTGATCAGAATGCCTTATTATAAGCAGCCATAACAACAGACAAGACTGGTAATGCTGATTCCCCTGCTGTCATTTAATCACATTGGGTAAATAAAACAGCTGCTGAAGAGTAATGACCTGTAGTGACTTTATCTCCAGGGAGTTTACTATACTGAGTCTGGGGGTGCATCTTTATCTGAAGTGGCTTCCTCCCCTCACGTCTCCTTCAGCTGCACTGATCTTAAACCATACGATAGGTAAAGGCAATATGGCTGTGGACTTTCTTTCATGGTCTATTTTTCCAATCACTGTGAATGAAGGTGAGGAGACAAAAATATGAGATAAGGAGAGGATACAAGGAGAGGAGAGAGGAGATGAGGCTAGGAAGCCTTGTTAGACTGTTGGTATGCATGCAGAGAGTCAGTGAAGGCTCAATGATGTCATGCTAGCATATGGCTACAGTGTTAGCCTTACAGTGGTCCATTTTAATAGAGTGTTGCTAATGAACTAAAGTACTGCAGCTTCTCAATAGGAGCCAATCAGGTTGACATTGTGGAAGAGACAAAGCAGAGCTGAATATGGACCAGAATACATTTAAAAGGGTTGGGAGTTCTGGCCCTGTTCAGTTACCTGAAGTGCTCTGTTTACAATGGAGTTGCTGATGCTGTCATTCGTATCACATTCAAAAGGTGTTTTATCAGGACAAAGCAAGTCCTCAAATCAATTTCACGTGCAGTGTCTTGTTGTCAGTTTATAACAACACAGGAACTCCCTAAAAGAGGATAATGTTTGTTACTAAAAAGACAACTTGGATTTATTTTGACCTAAATGAAAAAGCATTGAAAATGAATGATGACTGAAGTAGTGAGGATGAACAACAGAGTGAGTCAACTTTGGATGAGAGCCACAGTCTAACACACCACTGGCCCCAGGGATGACCCCTGTCCTACTGATCTACTGATCTACTACAGGGTTTTATGGAACAGGATCTGGGCAGCTTGCCCTATCACATCCCTCTCTTCACACAGTCCTATATAGCCATATTCAATGTAGGAGGTTAAAAAGTGAAACAGTTTGGAAAGCTGCGCTTAGTGTTAATTGAAACCTACATCAAGAGTCCCTGACTGGGCAGCTTGCCATTCCCTTCCCTATCATAGCTCACTTGATCTAATCTTAGTGTAGTGTTATCCAAAAGGAGGTAAAAAGGTAGAACTCATTGATTTGTGCCTCATGGTAATTTAAACCCACAGAGCAGTTTGGGCAGTTTGCCCAATGCTATCCTTACTTGAACCAATCCTATAGTTTTCTTATCCAGGAATAATTAACAGGCAGAAATCATTAGTGCTTACAGGGGCAATTCCATCCGACCTATGTGTGTCACTAGGCTGGTACTAGAAAACATTTGACACTGGGCACAGTGACCTTCACACAGAGTGTATGAGGAGCATGGTAAGGACCTGGGGAGGGTAGAGGTAACTTTCTCTCTCCACACTTTCTTTTTTTCTCTCTCTCTGTATCTCTTTCTTGCTCTCTACCCTTTCTTAAGCAGCCAAGAGTCCACATTTGACATGCGTTTGATGCGCACACACACACACACACACACACACACACACACACACACACACACACACACACACACACACACACACACACACACACACACACACACACACACACACACACACACACACACACACACACACACACACACACACACACACACACACACACACACACACACACACGCACATTCAAACACACAAAAACACAGGGCATGTCAGCAGGGATTTCCTCTCCAAGCTGCCAAGGTTATTCCTCTGTAGGGACACTTCAGAGCAGATTTCCCATGAGTATCTCTGGTCTTACTGTTACTGAGGTCACAAACACACACGAAGGCTGGGCTGTAAAACTGTCAAAAACTATATACTGGTATTCATTTACAAACAGTAAACTGATGGCAATCAAGTTAGAAACTGCTGCTAACTTTTGTAGCACAACAAGTCAACATCTTCGGGAGGTCTGGTGAGGCTGGCGACTCATACATGGAGGCTAACAAGAGCAGAGCCATTTCTTGGGGTGAAGCCACCCTGATGGAGTGCTTAGAAAACCCCAAATAGGATATTTTTTAAATAGGATAGTTTACAATGTTGCAGATATTCTATACTGTCAAATACCGTCATATACCGTCAAATACCGTCAAATACCGTCATATACCGTCAAATACCGTCATATACCGTCATATACCGTCATATACCGTCATATACCGTCAGTCATATACCGTCATACCGTCATATACCGTCAATACCGTCAAATACCGTCATATACCGTCAAATACCGTCATATACCGTCAAATACCGTCATATACCGTCATATACCGTCAAATACCGTCATATACCGTCAAATACCGTCATACCGTCAATACCGTCATATATACCGTCATATACATATACCGTCATACCGTCAATCAAATACCGTCATATACCGTCAAATACCGTCAATACCGTCATATACCGTCATATACCGTCAAATACAGTCATATACCGTCATATACCGTCAAATACCGTCATATACCGTCAAATACCGTCATATACCATCATATACCGTCAAATACCGTCATATACCGTCAAATACCGTCACATACCGTCACATACCGTCATATATCATCAAATACCGTCATACCGTCAAATACCGTCACATACCGTCATATACCGTCATATACCTTCAAATACCGTCACATACCGTCGTAGAATGTATGCACACATGACTGTAAGTCGCTTTGGATAAAAGCGTCTGCTAAATGGCATATATTATTATTATTATATACCGTCAAATACCGTCATATACCGTCAAATACCGTCAAATACATATACCGTCAATACCGTCATACCGTCATATACCGTCATATACCGTCAAATACCGTCATATACCGTCATATACCGTCAAATACAGTCATATACCGTCAAATACCGTCAAATACCGTCATATACCGTCATATACCGTCATACCGTCAAATACAGTCATATACCGTCATATCGCCAAGAATGAAGACAAAAATACAATGATATAACTGCCCCAGTGATATAACTGCCCTAACTGCCCCAGTGATATAACTGCCCCAGTGATATAACTGCCCTAACTGCCCCAGTGATATAACTGCCCCAGTGATATAACTGCCCTAACTGTCCCAGTGATATAACTGCCCTAACTGCCCCAGTGATATAACTGCCCTAACTGACCCAGTGGTATAACTGCCCCAGTGATATAACTGCCCTAACTGCCCCAGTGATATAACTGCCCCAGTGATATAACTGCCCTAACTGTCCCAGTGATATAACTGCCCTAACTGCCCCAGTGATATAACTGCCCCAGTGATATAACTGCCCCAACTGTCCGTGATATAACTGCCCCAGTGATATAACTGCCCTAACTGTCCCAGTGATATAACTGCCCAGTGAACTGCCTGCCCCATGGCATATATTATTGCAAATTACCGTCATTATATACAAACCGGCTTTTACATTTTAAGTGTCCATAACTGCCCCAGTGATATAACTGCCCCAGTGATATAACTGCCCCAACTGTCCGTGATATAACTGCCCCAGTGATATAACTGCCCCAGTGATATAACTGCCCTAACTGTCCCAGTGATATAACTGTCCCAGTGATATAACTGCCCTAACTGTCCCAGTGATATAACTGCCCTAACTTCCCCAGTGATATAACTGCCCCAACTGTCCCAGTGATATAACTGCCCCAACTGTCCCAGTGATATAACTGCCCTAACTGTCCCAGTGATATAACTGCCCAGCCCTAACACACACAGACATGCACACATCATCACAGATTGACAGGCACACAAACAAGGACAGACATACATACAGTATATGAACATAAAGACACACACAGGAGCGGATTGGCCATCTGGCAATTCTGGCAGGTGCCATTTTTAGTTTGTTGGGCTGATTGGAATTGAAACACACAAATATATATATTTAGTCTTTTGTTACTAATTTTTGTTTTACTTTTTCCACATTTTGTTACGTTACAGCCTTACTCTAAAATGGATTAAAGTAAAAATGTTCCTTATTAATCTACACACAATACCCCATAATGACAAATTATTTAGTTTAACAAAAGAATTGTAGACATGTATAAAATATGCATTTAAAAAAATACCTTATTTACATAAATATTCAGACCCTTTGCTATGAGACTCGGAATTGAGCTCAGGTGCATCATGTTTCAATCAATCATCCTTGAAATGTTTCTACAACTTGATTGAGTCCACCTGTGGTAAATTCAATTGATTTGACATGATTTGGAAAGGCACACACCTGTCTATATAAGGTCCCACCGTTGATAGTGCATGTCAGAGCAAAATCCAAGGTATGAGGTGGAAGGAATTGTCCGTAGAGCTCCGAGATAAGATTGTGTTAAGGCATAGATCTGGCGAAGAGTACTAAAACATTTCAGCAGCATTGAAGGTCCCCAAGAACACAGTGGCCTCCATCATTCTAACATGGAATAAGTTTGGAACAACCAAACTGAGCAATTGGGGGAGAAGGGCCATGATCATGGAGGTGACCAAGAACCTGATGGTCACTGAAAGAGCTTGAGAGTTCCTCTGTTGTTCTTCCATCTCCACAATCTCTGCAGCACTCCAGCAATCAGGCATTTATGGGTCAGTGGCCAGACGTAAGCCACTCCTCAGTAAAAGGCAAATGACAGCCCTCTTTGAGTTTGCAACACAGCACCTAAAGGACTCTCAGACCATGAGAAACACAGTTCTCTGGTTTGATCAAACCAAGATTTAACTATTTGGCCTGAATGCCAAGCATCATGTCTGGAGGAAACCTGGCACCATCACTCTAAAAATAAGGGGTTCAACATGGGTTCTTCTAAATCCTCAAAGTTCTTTGAAGAACCTTAAGGTTCTTGACACTGACAATGGCCCCCAAAAGGTTCTTCCAAGAACCCCATAGGAGGTAGGGTTCATCGAGGAACCTCCTTAGTTCTTGGGGGTTCCTGCAGGAACCTAACTTCCCAACTAGAAACATTTGGAATTGAAAGGACAGCAGGTGCAAGCACTTAAATTGAGGAGATCTTTACATTTTTCAGTTAAGGTTGTTCCCTTATATGATCTAAATGGATATTGTTTAATGATGATACCGTCTCTCTTTTCATATTTGTGAAAATCTTTCTAAAACAGAAATTGGACACAATTCAATGGATATCAATCAACAAAGAGGTAAGAATATGTAGGCTATAATATGTTGCAGGCTGGCTGTATTGGTGCAGATGACTGAACTGCTCACTTTTGTGTCTGTAGGTATACAGACGAGGAGGCATACAAAGGTATGTCAGTTTGGTATGTTATACAAATCACATGTACCATCCTCCTCCCTCTACATTATAGACAAGGTACAGTATGTGCAGGAAAACCATCATCAGTTTTTTTCATTCGCATTTACCGCAAAAACCAAGGTATGAATACTGTCATGTGCATGTTTTGTTAAACATCTGTTTAACACTCCCCATCCAACCTGACAGGACTTGAGAGGATCTGCACAGAAGAATGGTAGAAACTCCCCAAATACAAGTGTGCCAAGCTTGTAGCGTCATACCCAAGAAGACTTGAGGCTGTAGTCACTGCCAAAGGTGCATCAACAAAGTACCGAATAAAGGGTCTGAATAATTATGTGAATGTCATACTTCCGTTTCTCTTAAAAAACTGTTTTTTTTTCTCTACCATAAAACTGTTTTCTTTACGCAACATGACAAAATGTGGAAAAAGTGAAGGGGTCTGAATACTTTCCAAAGGCACTGTACATCAAACACATGGTATCCATGTGTTTGGTACCATTCCATCAACTCCATTCCAGCCATGAATATGAGCCGTCCTCCCCTCAGCAGCCTCCTGTGCAGTGGGTATTATATTTAGAGTCAGGATATTCTGGAGCCAATTTAGACATTAAGACTCATTTTCAACCTAAAATTCATCAGTCACTGGATTAAGGTTGCACATCAAAATACACTACACGGCCAAAAGTATGTGGTCACATGCTCTCGAACATCTCATTCCAAAATCATGGGCCTTGATATGGATTTGATGTTATTGATGTTGGACGATTAAGCCTGGCTTGCAGTCGGCATTCAAATTCATCCCAAAGGTGTCCGATGGGGTTGTTGTCAGGGCTCTGTACAGGCCAGGCAAGTTCTTCCGCACCGACCTCGACAGACCATTTCTGTATGAACCTTGCTTTGTGCACAGGGGCATTTTCATGCTGAAACAAGAAAGGGCCTTTCCCAAACTGTTGCCACAATGTTGGAAGCACAGAATCATACAGAATGTCATTGCATGCTGTAGCATTAAGATTTCCTTTCACTGTAACTAAGGGGTCTAGTACGAACCATGAAAAACAGCCCCACACCATTATTCCTCCTCCACCAAACTTTACAGTTGGCACTCTGCATTCGGGCAGGTAGCATTCTCCCGGTGATTCATCACTCCAGAGAACGCATTTCCACTTCTCCAGAGTCCAATGGCGGTGAGCTTTACACCACTCCAGCCGACGCTTGGCATTGCTCCTGGTGATCTTAGGCTTGTATGCGGCTACTCGGCCATGGAAACCCATTTCACGAAGCTCCCGACGAACAGTTCTTGTGCTGACGTTACTTCCAGAGGGAGTTTGGATCTCGGTAGTAGGCTTGTGTGGCCTACTACTTTGCGGCTGACCTGTTGTTGCTAATATAAGTTTCCACTTCACAATAACAGCACTTGCAGTTGAACGGGGCAGCACTAGCAGGGCAGACATTTGACAAACTCACTTGTTGGAAAGGTGGCATCATATGGCGGTGCCACATTGAAAGTCACTGAGTGCTTCAGCACGGGCCATTCTACTGCCAATGTTTGTCTATGGAGATTGCATGGCTGTGTGCTCAATTGTATATACCTGTCAGCAACGGGTGGTGCTGAAATAGCCACATCCACTCATTTGAAGGGGTGTCCACATACCTTTGGCCATGTAGTGCATCTTGAATAATGCATTCCTGCTTAGATGAAACAACATTTATTGAATACCTCAGTAGTCCATTCATAACACTCCTTAATGAAGTACTATGAATGACAAGATGATTACTCATGATTTGGTGGGGGTGAGTTGGCAGCATGTGCAGTGATGTTGACTGGTGTAGATGAAATGCCAGGGCCAAATACTTGTCCCAGTCTGCCCCTGCGCACACACACACACACACACACAAAAACACACTCACCAGTAATTGCCAATTAAAGCCAATTTGACAGCAGTCCCATCACCACTCTCACAGAGACCCGGCAGCCCCCATCTTGTGGTTAAAGGCCCATTAAAAAGGCCCATTCAGATTCACTAGACTTGTTACCAGCGCAGGTCTCGTAAGTCACCAGCTATTCAAATGTTTAGTTTTTACATTAGTTACACTTACTGTGGCTTCGGCTACGTTATGTTCTCTCTGCACACTTCTAGTAGCATACATCTGACAGCAGACAGTTTGGAAGGATGCTATGAGAGCAGCTTCTCATCTTAACCATGACACACTTCAACAATACAACTAGATACAGATACTAAACTAAAGCTCATTTCTAGCTAAGGGAAGCGTTGGGATGATGAATGACTTAAGCTAAGCTAATGAATGCTAACGCTAGTGTCTCTACATCACGTGTCAAACTACTAGTTCCACAGAGGGCCGTGTGTCTGTGGGTTCTCTCCTCCCTTGTATTTGATTGATGAACTAAGGTCAGCTGATTAGTAAGGAACTCCCTCACCTGGTTGTCTAGGTCTTAACTGGAAGGAGAAAATAAATACCAGCAGACACTAGGCCCTCCATGGAAAGAGTTTGACACCCCTGCTCTACATGATGTAAAATAGGAGGATGACGCTAAGCTAACTTTAGCCTCTAGCTAAGGTATGGTATTGGGAAGATACTGGTTTAAGCTAAACTAATGCTAGTGTCTCCAGCTGAGGTAAGCTAAGGGGATGGTGCAGTGTGTTAAGCCAGTGAGCCAGGAGAGCAGTCAGCTGTGTGGGGCCCACGCACATATCAATGTAGCCGATAGCTTTGGTGCAGAAATCTGGAGTCATGCATGCTGCCTGCTGCTATATTTAGAGATCAGCTTTATGTAAGGCTAGGTGAATCACACATTCCTCCTCTCTCACTCACACATACAGCATATTGTATACTGTATAGTGTACACACAGACACACACACACACACACACACACACACTTAATGATGACATATGACATGCCAAAATAACAACACTATGGGGAATCACATAACGGTATGAGCAAACACTCACATGATGAGATGAATTATTCATGTATACACACCAACAATGTATCACAGTTCGACTTCGAAATTTGACATTTGTCCACGTTTTTCCAAACGTCTATGGGTGATCTCAAGGTAAACGTTGGTTTTTGATGTTTAAGTTGAGACACTCACCTAACCAAAAACACTTGCATTGGGCTAGGGGTTTCACTTCTTGTTAAATTAAGGATTAAGGTTTGGGATAGGATTAAAATAGGGTTAGGTTTAGAAATGAATTCAGCGTGATTAAGTTAAGGGTTAAAGTTTAGGAAAGGCTGAAAACAGAAAAAGAAAACATCCCCTAGCTCTGGGATTTAACATGCAAACCTTGGCGCCGGAGAGTGGCTTTACCACTTATCCACCATCCTCATCTACAAGCCCTTTACAATCAGCCAGCCTACTTGAAAGTAGTAACAATCACCGTGGCCGGTTTTGAAGGCAATTCTAGACGTTCATGGGACCTGGATGGACATCTAACTTAGACTGTATACACACCAGGCAGGACACAGACACACACATATACACACACCTTATTCTCTGTTTTTTACTCACCTAAAATCACCAAAAGTCCCCACAAGGATAGTAAAGCAAGGGAAAAAACAAAGGCTATTTTAAACTTAGTGGTTAGGTTTAGCGTTAGGGTTAGAATTAGGGTTAGGGTTAGGGTTAGAATTAGGGTTAGAATTAGGGTTAGAATTAGGGTTAGGGTTAGAATTAGGGTAAGCGTTAGAGAAAATAGGATTGTTTTATGTAAATGACATATTAGGTCCCCACGAGGATAGAAGAACATAACAAGTGTATATGTGTGCGCGCACTTGTGTGTATTCCTCAGAGACTACTCTGATGAGGGTAATTAGAGGGTGTTAATCAAAGCCCTAACAAAATACATTAGACAGGTGCGTGTGTGCGTGTGTGTTTTGCATGCTTAAACCCCATCACCACACACACACTCCCACCCCCCAACACTCACCATGATTGTGTGAACTGCAATGCACTCAGACATCAGCCTCATCAGTCCAATGAAAGGGGTGGTTTGTCTCCGAGAACCGATCATCCATTACCCAGAGGGACCACTCACTGCTGTGGTCATCCTTCCCTCCCTCACTCAGTCTATGTGTGGAAAGCGTCTATCTTCAGGTCATTTATAGCGCTCTTCCTCTAACTTGAGGGGGATGGTCATCTCTCTCTCTCTCAAAGTGCATAGTGCAGTGAAGCTAATTGAAGGAGAGAAACCAACTGAATGAGAGAGAAAGAGGGATCAATGAAGCTGAGGGGAGGGCAGGTCTACACAGCCCTGCTAAAAATATCCACATGGACGCCGAACCATCAGACGCATTCACAAGACACAGACGCATAAAAACACATGTAGGCAAACATGCACACACACACAACACACACACACACACACACACACACACACACACACACACACACACACACACACACACACACACACACACACACACACACACACACACACACACACACACACACACACACACACACACACACACATGGGCAGAAACATATAGAAAAACACACGCACACACCAATTCAATTAAAGATAAGAAGAGGAAGAGCAGAGAGAAATCAAAGAGAGAGAGAGAGATTGAGGGGGGAGAGGCGGAGGGAGAGCCGAGACTGAGTCTGACATGAAACTGGTCGTCATGGTATCCAAATCTTTGCTCTCTCCTCTCCAGGGAAACAACCTCTGACAGCGCTGGTGCCGACTGAGAGCTGATTACCACACACACTCTCATACACAGACACACACCTGGGACTCTAGAGCAGAGGGATAAACAACAGTTCAGGCAGAGCCTGTGTCCACCACAGCAATCTCACACACACATACACTACAATCATATACACATGCATGCATGCATACACTCCCAAACAGTACTGCCAATCAGCTAGAGAAGTAAACACAGTCACATACACCAGCCCTAAAATCCCAAACTATATATACCGTTAATCAACTTCAGAAAACTCACTATGTCTCTTTCTTGCTCACACACACACACACACACACACACACACACACACACACACACACACACACACACACACACACACACACACACACACACACACACACACACACACACACACACACACACACACACACACACACACACACACACACACACACACACACACACGGCATGGAGGGTCTTCATATATCAACTACTGAGAACTCGCTCTTACACACACACACACTTTAAAACACACAGACACACACTCTCAAACAATACATCAATCAACTAGAGAGAACACACACAGGATTTCTGTCAGGAAAGTGGCAGGTCACCTTAAATGATCTCATAGCCTGCTACAGTCTTGCCAAAGATGACATCTTAAAGACAGGGTTGCTTTCCACTCCTCTCCTTATCTCTCCTCTGAACTCTTTCAGACCAATCACATTATATTACATCAGATCAAATTTGAATAACACACAATACTATTCCGTGTGACATTCCTGTGTGGTTAAACATTTCCTATGGCTGTGTGTGTGTGTGTGTGTGTGTGTGTGTGTGTGTGTGTGTGTGTGTGTGTGTGTGTGTGTGTGTGTGTGTGTGTGTGTGTGTGTGTGTGTGTGTGTGTGTGTGTGTGTGTGTGTGTGTGTGTGTGTGTGTGTGTGTGTGTGTGTGTGTGTACACAGGTGGAGAGAGGGAAGAAGAAAGAGGGGACAAAGAGAGAGGGGAAGAAAAGAGGTGAGAGACACACACACTCGCTTGTCACAGTCTCTCACTTCCTCTTACTGGAGTGGCAAACAGAGGATTAGTGATCAGCACCATGGACAGCCTACAGGAGTGTGACAGTTTGTGATAAAACCAAAACAGCCCTTTGCTACACGTTGACTTGTCTGTCGTACTAACAAAACCCTGAATCACATACTGTAGTGTTACAGTACATAAAACAGTCACAACATTTACATTTACATTTAAGTCATTTAGCAGACGCTCTTATCCAGAGCGACTTACAAATTGGACAACATAGATAGTATTAGTGTTGGGAAAAACATTTCTGAATTAGGCTTATAATAATATCCATTCCAAAACCAGACAGTCTGTATAATGTGTAGATAATTTTTAAAAAATAGCAAAAATATTGAGTAAATATTTTACCTAAAATATTGGATCACTGAAACTAAAACGGTTCATCCCTTGAATGAGGTAGCATACAATGTACTAGCTGTGATTTTCAATCAAATCGCAATATGTATTTACTACCTTGATCATTTAGACGGATATATGTTTGTTTCATTTCTGCAAATTAGTCCAAACATCCATGAAGAAATAGCTGATAGCACCGAACTATGAGAAAAACTATTTTTGGTGTATTTGTTTTCATTATCGGTCGCTTGGCTCCTCCTAGTGGTTTTATCGACAATAGTTGATGAATCACCAATAAATCCATAATTTCAAATTCGGTTTAAAATGATTGCTCACCTGAGAAACCTCGCCATCTTCTTACTACTTCTCTCTTTAATGTCGATGTGGACCTCCAGTTCCCACATTGTCCTGCATGAATTCCATTCTATGAGGCTTTATGAGGCTTACACTGCCCAAAAGCAGGTGTGACCTGTTAGATAGATACTGTAGGCCTAAACCTACATTTCCACATTCAATGATGGGGCAATGAGACAACGGAGCCACATTCATTTTCATCTGAGGGAGCGAAGTGGGCGGGGAACCAGTGAGCTATGCCAGCATGGGCTAGGGAACGTGAACAAAGTTGGATAAAGTTGAACTTTTTGTAAATATTCAGCGACATTGCTGTGCTATTGACCAATCAAAGCTCATTATAGTTTCCAGGACCCTACTGGATTGGCTGTTGATACCAAGCACTACTTAGCCTGCTTGTACAAACATGACCGTGACCAGGGCGTGCGCAAGATGGAGGTCAGTGCAGATGTATTGTTTTGGTAGCTGAAGGAATTATTGGATTTCCTCACCCAAATATAACCATTTGGTTATTTCTAAGGTAATAAAACACTGTGTGAATATGGTTTCGCTTGTTTGTCAAAGTAATTGATTACTTTCTGCAAGTTATTCACCTCTAAAACGATTAAGTTAGCGACAACACTAGCTAGCTCAAAAAATAGCTTGTCTACATGGAAGCTTCCACGACCAGAACCAAAAGAAAAAATATTGAGAAATCATCAGATGGACAATTAACAGCAAAATATGGTATGGTTTTAGGTACTCCTCTGTGGGGGGAAATACTGCTGTGGGTGATGAAAAGTTGGTGTGCACAATGCTGACAAGTTGCACCCATCCAGTCCCCAGCTCAGGCCATTACCTCAATACCCCAACACTCCAGTCCAACCCCAGGGGGAAAAGATGAGAGGACAAGAGCGTGTGTCACTTCTTGAGATACAAAGCAATGTTGTGATGCTTTTGACAGCAAAGATAGATGAAAGGGCAAATGGCTTGGAGGACATGGTTGGGGTGAATATGATGAAAATTGATGCTAAAAAAAAATGTGTTGACTATCTCTGGAGAAGTGAAAACCATCAAAAGTGACATGAAGAAAACGGAAGTTATCTGACAGGTAAATGAAAAGAAGGTGGCTGAACTCGAGCAAAAGGTGAATGAGGAGGAGAGATACCAGGCCTGGTGAAACCTGAGGCTCCATGGAATTCCAGAGCAGGTGGGTGAGGACATCAAATGAGGAGTTGTTGACATCTGAGAAGCTGTCATTCCCGAATCAAAAGCAAAACTTCAGGAAAATGTGGACATCGTTCATCGTTTGGGGACTCAGGAATCATGACAAGAGACCGAGGACAACCATCATCTGGTTCACCAACAGATCTACACGGGATCTTCTCTGTAGGCGAGCGAAGAACTGTCAGTTCCTCATCACGCAAAAATGGAGGTTCACAGAGGATCTGACCTCAGCGGTCAAAGTGACACGGGAGGGACTGTGTCCGATGGCAGCTGCAGCTCGAAACTGATTTTTTTGTCAGTGCAAGAGTGACCATCGATGGGAAAGAAATGCGGCCAAACCAGAACATTTGAGAGAGAGACAGAGTCTAACTCAGACAGAACTGGGAGGCCTAAAAACTGCCTCATCGCAGGTGAAAAACAGCCTTTTATTGTAAAGAATTTACACAAACATTTGAATGAGGAAAGGCTGACTTGAGAACTGGTAAACCAAACACTAACTATGGGTGAATAACTGCTTATTGTAAGATCTACACAATGTCTCCCTCATGTGGGTGTAAGAATAATTTGATGACTTTATGACCAGTATTTCTTAGTTTTATGTTGGAGGGGTTAATAATGGGATGGACATCCTTCTGAGTTACATATCCTTAGGAAAAGCTTACATTAGCATAACAAGCATGTTGGTTGAAGTTCATGTCTTTATCTCTTTGTTCAATTCATGTCAGGGGTATTCGTCATTTACACAAACGTAAGGCTATTTTCATATATTGCAAATAGTTTAATGCAGACTTTTACTTTCTACAAGAGACTGTATTAATGCCTTCTCACATGTATCTGGTTTATCTCTGAATATTAGGAAATGTGAATTATTTGCATTGAAAAGATGTGACTTAAACTCATTATGTAATATTGGGGCTCCCGAGTGGCGCAGAGGTCTAAGGCACTGCATTTCAGTGCTAGAGGTGTCACTACAGACCCTGGTTAAATTTGAGGCTGTGTCATAACCAGCCTTGGGAGTTGGAGTTGGATTGGGAGTTCCCTAGGGCGGAGCACAACTGGCCCAGCATCGTCTGGGTTAGTGTTTGGCTGGTGTAGGCCATCATTGTAAATAAGAATTTGTTCTTAACTGACTTGTCTAGTTAAAAAAATATATATATATTTTAAATGATATCCCTGTAAAAGATGTGATCACATATCTTGGTATTACAGTTAGCAAAGATCAGAAAGAAAGGGCCAACTTAAATACCTCTCCTATTGTAGAGAACATTGGAAAAAGATTTAACTCCTGGGTATAAAGAGATCTTTATCTGGACGTGTACATTTATCACAGTCTGAACGTCCAGATGAGTTTATACCTCCCTTGTCTTGGATGCTCCTCCGTCAGTAACTCAAATGGTTGATACTAAATGATTTAACTTCATATGGAGGAATAAAGCTCATTATTTAAGAAAAGCAGTAATATGTAACACCCAAAGTGAGGGAGGGTTGAATGCTCTGGATATTAAAACCAATAATATCATCTTTAAGATCAAATGGATACAAAACTATTTGAGAAATAAGAATTGCATTTGGAATATAATCCCTCATTTAATATTTCAACAGATTGGTGGTCTAGAATTCTTACTCAAATGCAACTTTGACATGGATGCCTATTAAGCTTGCTAACTTTCATTAACAGGTACTTCTAACTTGGAACTTCATGTACAAACGTGTTTTTTCCCAACATAGATATACAATCTGGAATAATAAAGACATAAATACAACACACCAGAACTGGTTTGACAACAGCATTATTTGAGTTAAATGATTGATGATGGACAACAATATGATTATTCAGAATGTATGAGAACACACAATGTTCCATTCACTCCTGAGGAGTTTCTAATAGTTGTTAGAGCTGTCCCTAAAGGTGCTATTCTTCTTTTAGGAGAAAATAACAAGACTCCAGGTGCAACTGTTGAGGAGTTTCTAATAGTTGTTAGATCTGTCCCTAAAGGTGCTATTCTTCTTTTAGAGAAAATAACAAGACTCCAGGTGCAACTGTTGAGGAGTTTCTAATAGTTGTTAGAGCTGTCCCTAAAAGTGCTATTCTTCTTTTAGGAGAAAATAACAAGACTCCAGGTGCAACTGTTGAGGAGTTTCTAATAGTTGTTAGAGCTGTCCCTAAAGGTGCTATTCTTCTTTTAGGAGAAAATAACAGGACTTCAGGTGCAATTGTAGCCTCAATACAGCTGGAAGACATGTACATTTTAAACTAGAACTACTATAACATGTATATAAGAACTATGTCAATATGTTACCATTCCCTCTGCTTTGCAGCCCTAGGACAAGTGAACTGGAACATAGTCTTGTTGTTGTCTGGCAAATATTGTATTATACAAACTCTACCTGGCAGTAGGTTGCTTAGTGGTAAGAGCATTGGGCCAGTAAC
The DNA here is from genome assembly GCF_021184085.1 of Oncorhynchus gorbuscha. Lineage (NCBI taxonomy): Eukaryota > Metazoa > Chordata > Actinopteri > Salmoniformes > Salmonidae > Oncorhynchus > Oncorhynchus gorbuscha. Next base: position 93,309 of record NW_025746185.1, on the reverse strand, counting down.
CGAAAGGTTGCTGGATCAAATCCCCGAGCTGACAAGGTACTAAAAATATGTTGTTCTGGCCCTGAAAAAGGCAGTTAACCCATTGTTCCCTGGTAGGCTGTCATTGTAAGCAAAACTGACTGGTTAAATAAAAAAAAATACCTTTATTATACACAGATTCAAATTAGCTACTGATAACAAATGTGTATTTTGTGGTTAAGACCAAGAGACTCTTAACCATTTATTTTGGCACTGTTCTTATGTCAGAAGATTTTGGAGTGAGTAAGATTTTATTTGAAAATAAACAACTATTAATGTTAATCTGAGAGACTCTGATATTATGTTTTATTTTGATCCAAATGATATTGACCCTGATTTATCTTTCATTGTTAATTTGTTTATCTTTCATGGAAGATTCTTTTATCCATAAAATTAAATGGGTGGAGAATTGAAATATTATTTTTAAATTATCAGTAAGTGTAATAACAAAAAAGCAATAAGTACCATGAAAAAATATATTTTTCCATGCATATGAAGAAGCAGCATCACAGGCAGCCCAGATCTTGATTCCATATGTTGTGGGTTCAGACGGTATGTACTGCCTGATGAGGCAGCGGCCCCTAAATGGCATAAACTGCTCATCAACAGTAAAGATGGGCCCAGGATTGTAAAACAGGGGAAGGTGGGTCACCCACTTGTCCTACACTGACCTGATAGCAGCTAGCTTGTCTCTCTGTACTGACCTGATTGCAGCTAGCTGGTCTCTACACTGACCTGATTGCAGCTAGCTTGTCTCTCTGCACTGACCTGATAGCAGCAAGCTTGTCTCTCTGCACTGACCTGATTTCAGCTAGCTGGTCTCTACACTGACCTGATTGCAGCTAGCTTGTCTCTCTGCACTGACCTGATAGCAGCAAGCTTGTCTCTCTGCACTGACCTGATTTCAGCTAGCTGGTCTCTACACTGACCTGATTGCAGCTAGCTTGTCTCTCTGCACTGACCTGATAGCAGCAAGCTTGTCTCTCTGCACTGACCTGATTTCAGCTAGCTGGTCTCTACACTGACCTGATTTCAGCTAGCTGGTCTCTACACTGACCTGACTGCAGCTAGCTTGTCTCTGCACTGACCTGATTGCAGCTAGCTGGTCTCTCTGCCGCCGAGCTGGTCTGGTGTCTCGTTAATCAAATCAGATAATCCTGGAAATAACGTGGAAGTTTTCCAGAGACATTGTTGCACTGAAAAGTTCTCTGCCAGTTTCTGCATCCAATAGGGATTATGTGGATTCCCCATTAGATCTGAAAACACCAGAAAGGATAAGAACCTCAAAGTATGCATGTAAATGAGTTTGGTCCATCTCCTTCCATCTCTCTCCAAAAACACACCTTCCCTCCAAATTAGTGCAGTCCAGAGTGATTTCCTGGATGGAGTCTGGGATGAACAGTTCAAAAGAAGACTTGATGTCCTGAACATGAGTCACCACCATCCACGTTGACCCTGGTTGCATCCTTATCATATTGGCAGCCATGATGGGTGGCTCATTCCTTGGGCAAGAAGACCATTCACTTTCTAAATGTTTTGACATCCATATTTCTCCTCATGCAGGCTGCTGATGAGCCGGTTGCTGACAGGCTGGTCCTGGGGTTGGCTGTTGACAGGCTGATCCTGGGGTTGGCTGCTGACGGGCTGATCCTGGGGTTGGTTGTTGACGGGCTGATCCTGGGGTTGGTTGTTGACGGGCTGATCCTGGGGTTGGCTGTTGACGGGCTGATCCTGGGGTTGGTTGTTGACGGGCTGATCATGGGGTTGGTTGTTGACGGGCTGATCCTGGGGTTGGCTGTTGACGGGCTGATCATGGGGATCCTGGGGTTGGTTGACGGGCTGATCATGGGGTTGGTTGGTTGATCCTGGGGTTGGTTGTTGACGGGCTGATCCTGGGGGTTGTTGTTCCTGGGGTTGGTTGTTGATGGGCTGATCCTGGGGTTGGTTGTTGACGGGCTGATCATGGGGTTGGTTGTTGACGGGCTGATCCTGGGGTTGGTTGTTGACGGGCTGATCCTGGGGTTGGTTGTTGACGGGCTGATCATGGGGTTGGCTGCTGACGGGCTGATCATGGGGTTGGTTGTTGACGGGCTGATCCTGGGGTTGGCTGTTGACGGGCTGATCATGGGGTTGGTTGTTGACGGGCTGGTCCTGGCTGAGGGTCAATCTCATCCTCTTTTTCCAACTCGCTGTCAGATTCCAAATTGACAGAGACATGATCTTCATATCGCTCCTTCCACACTAGCTTCTCTTTCTGCAAAAAGTATTTCTAAGACCCTCTGAGCAGAGATTATTTTTGCCATACTGATTGATTGTGCTCAGGAGACACATGCACAGCTGTTTATTTGTTGTGTCCTTCCCCCAATTTGCCCCTGGCTGGGGTACAGTGTGGGAAAATACAATGTATCGAATTATTTATTGTAGTAACATTGTGCAGGTGGACCCGAACACCACATATGTAATAATAATGTGTAGGGGGGTGCACAGTGTGCACTCAATGAAAATGAACCAAGGCCAATGAGTCTCAGGTTGAAAAAATAATGAATTGTATAATTTTTCTTTGAGTAAATATTGAAAATGGGTTCCACAGAACCGAACACCACACAAGCGTTAAACAAAAATAAGGGTGGCTATCCGATTCATCATTTTGTGGAAATGCACTGTAAGACAAAAAAACAATGTTCCTGATGCCCCATTGTAGTTCCTATGTTAGCCATATGTGTTGAAAAGTGTATATATACCTGTATACTGGCTATATCTTGTGCCTAAAACCGAAGTTAGTCTTTAGGAAAAAACGATGTGCTGGTGCAGTCAAATGGGTTAAAACCATAAGGCCAATAGGCCACGGGGTATAGTGCTCTTTGGAAAGGGGTAGTCTATGGACTGGCAGAAAAACTAAGGGGATAATGGCCACCACTTAGTAAAGCAAAAAGCAACATTGATCCTTGGGCTTACTTTTCTCATCCAGGCACTCTAAGAACGGAAGGATGAATGTCTTGTTACTAAAGCTTTTATTTGCTAGGCATTTCAGTAGAAATCTTTCGAAACTGCAGGTCAAACACAATGCTTGGTACAGGCAGTGTTTTCACTCTAAGTGTTGCGATTTTCCAACTTTATTGACACGAACTGTGATTGGATCATGAGCCAATTCACTCACCACTGCTCGACCAATCAAATACAGGTGAACTCATTTGATTAATGTACATTTTTCTATTGAACAGTGCAATTTGCAGTGGATTTCTTTCACTATCTTACTGTATTTACATACATGCATTAAATGTGACATGACTCACCATGTCTTAAGATAGACATGAGCTCATCGTCATAGGCTGAAGAGGTCAATAATTCATCTACCATGTGGTTTAATTAACTAGCATAGTAAGGTAAAGCTGCAATGCTAAAACATGGTTATTCTCTGTATCATAATCACATACAGCTGGCTGTTTAACCAGTAAATGTGTATTGAGAACCAGGATGAGTTTGACAATTAGTTACAAATGACTATATACAGTTGAAGTGGGAAGTTTACATACACTTAGGTTTGAGTCATTAAAACTCGTTTTTCAACCACTCCACAAATTTCTTGTTAAACAAACTATAGTTTTGGCAAGTCAGTTAGGACATCTACTTTGTGCATGACACAAGTAATATTTCCAACAATTGTTTACAGACAGATTATTTCACTTATAATTTACTGTATCACAATTCCGTGGGTCTGAAGTTTACATTTCCATAAGTTGACTGTGCCTTTAAACAGCTTGGAAAATTCCAGAAATGTCTTGGCTTTAGAAGCTTCTGATAGGCTAATTGACATAATTTGAGTCAATTGGAGGTGTACGTGTGGATATATTTCAAGGCCTACCTTCAAACTCAGTGCCTCTTTGCTTGACATGGGAAAATCAAAATAAATCAGTCAAGACCTCAGAAAAATGATTGTAGACCTCCACAAGTCTGGTTCATCCTTGGGAGCAATTTCCAAATGCCTCAAGGTACCACGTTCATCTTTACAAACAATAGTATGCAAGTATAAACACCACACAGCCGTCATACCGCTCAGGAAGGAGACGCGTTATCTCCTAGAGATGAACGAACTTTGGTGCAAAAAGTGCAAATCAATCCCAGAAAACAGCAAAGAGATCTTGTGACGATAATGGAGGAAACAGGTACAAAAGTATCTACAGTTGAAGTCAGACATTTACATACGCTTTAGCCAAATACGTTTAAACTCAGTTTTTCACAATTCCTGACATTTAATCCTTGTAAACATTCCCCGTCTTCGGTCAGTTAGGATCACCACTTTAAGAATGTGAAACGTCAGAATAGAGGATTTATTTCAGCTATTATTTATTTCATCACATTCCCAGTGGGTCAGAAGTTTACGTACACTCAATTAGTATTTGGTAGCATTGCCTTTAAACTGTTTAACTTGGGTCAAATGTTTCAGGTAGCCTTCCACAAGCTTCCCAGAATAAGTTGGGTGAATTGTGGCCCATTCCTCCTGACAGAGCTGGTGTAACTGAGTCAGGTTTGTAGGCCTCCTTGCTCGCACACACTTTTTCAGTTCTGCCAGCAAATATTCTATGGGATTGAGGTCGGGGCTTTGTGATGGCCACTCCAATACATTGACTTTGTTGTCCTGAAGCAATTTTGCCACAACTTTGGAAGTATGCTTGGGGTCATTGTCAAGACCCATTTGCGACCAAGCTTTAACTTCCTGACTGATGTCTTGATGTTGCTTCAGTATATCCACATAATTTTCCCGGCCTCATGATGCCATCCATTTTGTAAAATGCACCAGTCCCTCCTGCAGGAGAAAATTCCCTGACAGTTCACATTCTTAAAATAAAGTGGTGATTCTAACTGACCTAAGACAGGGATTTTTTTAATTTTTTTTTTACAAGTATTACATTTCTAGAATTGTGAAACTGAGTTTAAATGTATTTGGCCCACTTCAACTGTCAAGGAGTTGCATCGCTGATTTAATTCATTAGTAATTAGGCTGCATGAATGAATCTGTAGCCTGACATCTTGTAATGCATGTAATAAAGTCACTGAAGAATACTAGCCTATCCAAAGTGCTATTATGCAGAAACCATCTCTAACATTGATAGCGACACAGACATTTACAAAAAGAAAACCTGCTGATTAAAAATCACACATTTTCACAAAGGAAGAAACAATCTGAAATGGTTCATAAAAAGATCATTTTAATGAACAAATACTTTGCACTTTTCTTAACCCACTTCTGGAATGATTGTTCCACATTAATGAAAGACACATTGATCTTCAATAAAACCATTTCAACACTTCCAAGCTTGTAATGTGCTGCTATTGTAAAATGTCTATTTTACTTGCAGGTTTCACTGTTAGTGGCTCCATCCATTGGTTAGGAATGGCAGCATTAAAGCTAACTTAAAACTATGGTGAGTGAGTAAAAAACAGAGAATAAGGCTTGTGTGTGGACCTCTGGAAAGCCAATGAGTAGCCAGATAAGAAAGCTAAAGATCCAATTGAGTGACTAATGGAGGATTCTTCTCCACTCCGACTGGTCTACTTGATCTCGACGCCCTGGATCCTGACGTCGCCCTCGAAGTGCATGTATTTATACTTCTCGTCTCCTTGGCGATTGGGGAAGTGGATCTCAGAGCCGTCGAGAAAAGAAACTAGGAACTGCTCCTTGGTGAAGGTGATATTTATCTGAGACAGAGAAGTAATTACACATTTTTATCAAAAGAGGTGCTTAGGTATTTGGGATGCAGTGATTGCAAGTTATTGCCACCAGAGGTCCCTAGTAGAACTCCCGTATACATATGGGAAGAGAGGTGGACATTCACATCAGCATGGGTTCAATTGGAAACACAGTGTAATTTCTCACCTTAAACTCCTCTCCCTGGTTGAAGGGGAATCCTCCCTCTCTGTGCTCCTCACACCACTTGCCTCCATGGTAGGAATTACACACCACGGCCCGGGTGTCTCCGTGGGCGTCGAAGCGAGGGTTCATGTGCAAGGCGAGGTCATCCTCGCTGTTGCCCACGTTGATGACAAAACTACAGGAAAGGAAGAGGAGAGCACACAGACAGAAGGGATAAGGAACCTCCTTTAACCTACAGGACAAGAGGGTCTGGTTTGATAATTACACAGAAACCGCTTATAGCTATAATCAACTTTCATTGTAGTTTGATAATATATGTTGTGAATATGAATAGATCATTCTCGTGATACAGTGACTAGTTTCTCTAGGAGGTTTCTAGGCTGCTGACTGAGAAGTGGAGTGACAATGAATTGTGTCTGAATGGTGGTTAGCTACTCACTGTGCTGCCTCAGAGTTAGGGATCCCTGTGATGGTCAGGGTCTGGCCCACCTTGAAGGACATGTTCTTTACCACAACACCCTGTAGGGAGAGAGAGAAGGGAGAGACCGAGAGAGAGAAATACACCAATTGAAAAACATTAAAAGGTGCAATTAGCTGATAGTTAATACGTAATTGGCCACAAGTTACGGCCTATAACTTCTGAAACAAAGACGGTTCTAGCAAACCATTGTTATAGTAAAGTACCCAGACGGACGTGGCTCTGGTGTAGAGAGCTGTAGAGTACGGCTACACTTTGCTAAACGCTTTCCTGTACTTTTATCCTAGACCCATCAGTCTAACAAATACAACATCTGTCTCTAATTAAAGCTTTTCCATCTATGGAACGGCCCAATTTTTTTTTTATAAATCCCAGTCCTGGACAGCGTTCCCATTTCCCATGCAGTGAATTGGAATTTGGAGGGGGAGGCTAAATCTGTCCATAAATGATGGGGGAAGGAAGGCTGGGTTACACTCAGTAAGGCTTAAGTGAAGTCACATTTTCCGCAGGGTCCATATTATGGTGGGCAGCCAACATGGGCCCGATGGAGGTTGGGCACGGCACAGGATCAAAGTACTGAGAGATCTTTACATGTGGCAGGGGAAATGGTGTTTAGATGATGTTTGTCTGCACATATACAGTCCTCTTAATGAGCTGCATATAGACCTCTTATTGTTGCCCTTCTTTCCATATGACATCTATTGGCTGTGGTGTGTAGTAAATGTTACCCATTTCTGTCACGTGGCAACTCCCTGTTCCTTCTCTGACAGAAGACATAGTTAACCGGTTGAGCTAGAGACCAGGTCGATAATATACTGTATAACCCTGGACAACAGCAGCTAATCAAACAGGAACCTCAAAGGGAAATGACATCAACATTTGTACTTCGGTTTTGTTTCTGTCAGCATAACAGTGGGCATTGGACAAGAACAACTGTCACACCTTACCCCTGAACATGTGTTTTAGCTTTCTTACTTGAATGCACTTCTTGTAAGTCACTGGGGGATAGGAGTGTGTACTTAATACTTTCCGTGTAACTTTGAACGTACACTAAGTGCCAAATCATTGCTTACAAGACATACACAGTAGGACACAGTATTAGGCCTTTAACAGTCCAGAGCCAGACACAAACCCATTCACATCCAATCCAGAAATACAACACCAGGATGATATAACAGAGCTCTATTAGTGTGGCACAGACTAGAAGACTACATTCTGACAAGAGAGAAAGAATGTAGAGGAGAGAGAGAGAAATAAGAGAGAAATAAAGAGAGAAATAAGAGAGAGAAATAAAGAGAAATAAAGAGAGAGCAGAAAGGGAGGGGTAGAGGGTGGAAAAGACCAACAGAGAAAGAAGTTTCAAAAATGAGAAATAGCGAAAGTGGTATAAAGTTCAGAGAGAGAGAAAGTGGGAGAGAGGGGAGGAAAGAGAGAGGGTGGGAGGGGCGATAGTGAAGTGTTGCATTCTTTCCGTGTTAGTCCTCCCTCTTTAATGTAAACTGTGTGCAAAATCTATGGCGCTAGCTGGACTTGGCTACATGCAGCCCAGTGCTACTTCAGACTGCAGTTCCCATCCCAGTGTGAGACATACCTCCCCACACTGTTTGAGAGACACAGGACAACTGGGGCTGCAGGCAATGCAGAAATAGAATGGGTAGAATGGATATACATAGTTTGGAAATCCACATGATAACTCCTGGCTGTATACGTTACTTACTATCAAGCTTACCTGACTGACATTTACATTATAGTCATTAAATAGCAGACGCTCTTATCCAGAGCAACTGCACACATTTTTCACATGGGTCCCCTGTGGGAATCGAACCAACAACATTGGAGTTGCAAGCACAATGCTCTACCAACTGAGCTCAGGCCATGACAGCCAATCTAACCCTTGTTAACCTGACGTTTACTGTAGGTATATCCTATAGCTCCGCTTGGGGAAGATCATACTGGCTCACTGGATATAACATCAGTCTGCTACTCTATCTATTCTGACTTCTGTTTACGGTAACTTGAATTCATTTAGATCTGAATAGAATTAACCCTGTTGCTCTCAACACATCTATGATTACCATGGTAACCACAAAACAGCCACGGTGAAACAAAGCCTTTACTATTATACACAGCCAGAGACCTCAGAGAGTGTTTACACACACACACACAGTTAACTCTATTACAAGACCAAGGAGAGTCATTGTTAGTCACGCCCAAGACACGATGCTGCACATTGAGTTCCTGTTAAAAGTGAGGGAGTAAGTAATATTATTGGCTAAATGTGGATTGTAATGTCCAGGAACAGTAGGGTGTGGCTCAGGTTGAACCCACAGTGATGCTGTTCATGATCATACTCTGATCAGAGGCAGTCTATCCCACACTGCCAACCGTACCCATATAACTCCCACCCAGCCAACCGTACCCATATAACTCCCACCCAGCCAACCGTACCCATATAACTCCCACCCAGCCAACCGTACCCATATAACTCCCACCCAGCCAACCGTACTGTACCCATATAACTCCCACCCAGCCAACCGTACTGTACCCATATAACTCCCACCCAGCCAACCGTACTGTACCCATATAACTCCCACCCAGCCAACCCAACTGTACCCATATAACTCCCACCCAGCCAACCGTACTGTACCCATATAACTCCCACCCAGCCAACTGTACTGTACCCATATAACTCCCACCCAGCCAACTGTACCCACACAACTAAATACATATGGGTTCAAATGAAACACCCTAAAAATAGTGGTCCGGACCAAAGTCGATCTTATCAACACTGCTGGGGGTGCAGACATTGATAGCCTATACTTATGCTTATGGGTTCCCTGATTTGTACCAAGCAAACCCATTCAAACCCTACTAGTACATACTGATTAGATCATCATATCTAAAGATCACATGGAAGGTATTAAGAGTATAAGGAACTATTTAGAAGGCACATGGATCTTATTAATCCCCAAAACAAACATATCACTGCTGTCTGTCTGTCTTCTACATGCCTGCCCCACCAGGCCCTATGTCCACAACCTCTGTTATCAGTAGTAGTTTCAATAAGTTTAAAATCATTCATTGAGAGAATAAAATTTACTTTTGCAAATGATAGAACTACAAATGATATTGCAATGAGACACCCTTCTCATCTGTAGTCACTGCAGAAAAATAAAGTGCCGTCATAAAACCTAGCCTGAACAAGACAGTCGAGCCATCTACCGTGCCAGAAGTCTGATTGGTCTTCTTAGACGCATCGACAACAAGGTTGACTAGAAAAGGGCATTGTTAGAGGACATTGCTCTATTACATTGGGCTACAGAACATAGGCTATTAAAATTGGATAATTATTTTCCCAACAGCTGTTTAAAAGCGCCAACATGAAACGTTATGAACTTGCATTGCATGTAGGCTACTTTTCAGATAACAAATGAACTAACATATCAGACATTGTAAACCAGTAAAATAAAATGTTGTACTTACACTCATCTTGACAGCACAAACCGCAAATGTTCACAGCTGAAGAATGCTTAGCTGGCTTCAGACTGCAGTAGAACCAAGCAGGCGAGCTTATATGGTCAAGTGCACTAGCCAAATGTGAGTGACGCTATGATAAACCAATAGGAGTATAGGCGCTTAAAAAACGGACCAATCACAGATAAGTTTTAAAAAGCGATATAAACTATTTAGCACGCAAGAGAGGACGAAAATAAAACGTCCATAGTTGAAGGTGATTGAGAGTGAGAAGATAATTAATGAAAATGTATTTATGATCTATTTATAATAACAATATATTTGGGTGAGTCAGAGGAAAGGATGTAGATGACCACAAGACCAGAGACACAAGTAGAGATCACTTTCTTGTTGCCTGGGAGACAGCAAAATATTTGGTTTCAGACAAACTTTTGTAGCTTTTGACTAGGGGAAATTAAATTGTAGCTTTTAGTTGAAAATTGGTTTTAAATCATTGATCAAGTTTTATGTAGGACGATATGGAAGAAAAAAGTGTAGTCACAAGCTGACATCGTCCTACAGTATTGCATTTTGGAAGCAGGCCCCCATCAAAGAAGAAACGGACTCTTATGACTGCCTCTGCCTCTCTTTCCCAGGACCACATTTTAAGATCAGCAATAAAGCAGAAATGCTTATTATTAGTCAAAAGGTGGCATGATATTTCCCCAACACAGAGTACATTTCCTGGACTAGCTTGTTGGGGGTAAAGTGGTGTATCTGTGACTTTGGCCAGCGGTGGTGGGGCATCTGTGAGGTGTGTGTGAGAATGCTCTGGCCTGTGTGTAGGACGCAGGGTGAGAGAGGTGGGACCATTGGTTTGTTTATGCGAATATAGGTGGACTGAGCACTAGACTGATTAATTAGGCCGTATCTCAGCAATGGGCTCTGTTTACACATCACTCATATAAATAATCAACAAGACTCTCTCTCTTGCAGACGCACTGACCTCATGCACGCGGGCACACACAAATAATCAACCCAGAACACACGTAATAAAAATCTAATCAAATAATACTCATATTCCCTACTCAACACACAATGATCATATATATAATTTTGACAATGTCACCGTGAGTCCACAGTTATCAGAAAGTCTGGGCTGTGTTCAATACGTTTTTACGTTCTGAAATGTTCAATTGAACGGAAACGGTGCTGTACTGAACGACCAGTTGAAAAATGGGGAGGTGTTTGGTTGGGGGTTGGGGAACGCTGTCAAGTTTCAAGCCACAATTCGCCACACCCACCAAACGGGAGCAAACATACCTCAAAGTCTGTTCAAGAACTTACAAGAACGTTTTAGGGAAACGTGATGTTCAGTACAAACCAGTGGTTGGAACCGGTTCAGGGAACAGAACCGATAGCCCATTTTTTTTTGAGGAACAGAATCAGAACCGCAAACTAACGTGATCTATACTGTTCCAGAACAGAACCTTTATTTTAAAATCATGGGAACAGGTTAATAATCCGGGAATTTTGTTTTTGTCACACAAATAATGCAACAAAGCCCCTTTGCAAAGCCCTCATAGTATCATTCCGCAACTTATTCCAGTGTTGGCCTGCCTTCCAGAACATATTTGCCAGGATTTTATAGCCTATTTTTTGTTTAATTTTTTACTTTCTTAAAACAATAATTGTCCATCTCATGGTTCAGCTGTCAGAGTTTTGACCACTAAATACATCAGGCCATTGCATGCAAAGGCCTATAGGCTTAGATGTCCACTGTATGATATTACAAAAAAATAATAACATAAAATATATACAAAGGAAGAGAAGCTTAGGACTCGCCCCGGGAGATCGAGAGAGAGAAAGAGATGCCAGCGGCATGCTTCAACACCAACATGCATTTCTTTATGTCAGACAGCTACTGCGTCTAATATACAGATAAAGACCTACAGAAGGAGGTTACTTCGTTCATTTTCGATCCGAATATTTTGTATAAAGATAAGCATTATATTGTTAGATTATCGGAGTACCTTTGGTAGGCCTTAAACGTCTTCCTGACCTCAAGTTCAAATGTCAGAGACAGTTGGAGCCCAGGTTCTCAATGCCTTCATATCATAGGCCTGTAGTAGCTAAAGCTTCATTATAGCCACACCACACCTTCAGAAATTATTCTAAACTTATTAAGTTAATATCAAAACTAAGTCAGGCCATTGTTTATCGGGAAAATATGAGTACGCTATTATGTTGCCGCAAACACAGAATTACAGTTAGAACTTAAATTGGCCAAAGAAAATGTCTCAACAGAATGAAACAGAACACTTGCAAACTGGTTTTAGCCACTGTCGTAACGTTTGCTATCGTTAAATGTGAAGACTGTTATATTATCAAATCAAGTAATTAACTAGGAAGTCGGGGCACCACGGGAAAATGTTGTTTATAGAGTTGCAATTTCCCAAATATAACTCTACAGATATTTTATTATCTTATCAATTACAGTCTTCTATCAATGATTATTACCTCATCAGTCTCATTCCTGAATGCCGCAAACCCTTGGATATCTGCACAAACCCTAGCATCTGAAATCATGAGTCAGTGATATGCAAATTGGTTTAATTACTTATTTACTAACTAACTAATCAATCACAGAAATACATAAACACACACAGTAGTTATACATGGTTTGTTATACACTGACATGATACACTGAAAAGTCCCTAGTGGGCTATGCCGATATGATGGCTTGGTAGACAAAGGAAAGGGGTGGGGCCAGCTCAAGAGCGGGAAACTCAGAGTGGACCTACGTCGACTACACTACACTACACTACACTACACTACACTACACTACACTACACTACACTACACTACACTACACTACACTCATGGGAATGCTTATATTTTGAACATGAACAACCGCTCATTTGAAAGTAAATTGCAATTCACATATTTATGAGTGTATGCCTTTGTTGTCCCTTTCTGCGATGCCGGTCTGTCTGCTGGATAGTCAATCGACAGAAAGTCTCTGGATGGTCCACCAGAGTTCCAAGTCTTTCGTAGTTGTAGTTTGTTATATTGGATATGTCAGAGTACCATTTGGTCATTCGACCGGTTGTGTTTACCAGACTAAAGAATTTAAACAGCTGCAGCCTGAATAATTGGTCTTTAGTTTGTAGATTTCTTAACCATTTCAGCATGGGGATGATCTCCACGTTCTCTGGCCTTGTCCTTTGGTAAAGTTGCCAACCATTTCAACATGTAGCGGCAGCTCCATGTTTTCTGGTCTAATGTCAATTTTGTCGGACGTGGGTTTTATACTTAGTAGAAAAGGGGGCGTTCCATGACGCCATGTAATGTCTGTGCTCATGGGGGCGTGGCCACTGACTGATCCTAAGTTACTATGAACAACTCTTCTCATTTAGAAGACTAAGATCACATTGTTATCTTTCCAAAAGTATTTCTATACTCAATAATTTATTTTATACAATATTCAGATGCGTCCCCCATAATTGAGAAGTGTATACAAACAAAGAAACAGTAATATGTGTCTCCTGTCCTTCATGAGGTCACCAAGTGAAACAAACTAGACATGACTGTCCTTCAGTGTCCACGTCCCACTCCAACTGCTTGGAATACAGAAATACTGTTCAATTATTCAACCTTTTGATGACCAGGTGTCTCTCTGTGTTCCAGAGACATTCCAATGTCGATACTACAGAGCCCAGAAGCATAGTATTTTACGACCGCCATAAAGCGGCCCCCTCCACCTCTGTGGGAGAGAGAGGGAGCTGTAGAACGGACCCACTGTACCCTGATCCTTCAGATCCTCACAGGAGAGTCATGACACCACAAATGTTTTGAACAGGCTATATTGCAGCAATTACCCCAAAACGCTAGTGCCTACCATACCCAACACATGACAGCAATAGCCTACTGTTATTTATTTTACAACAGGCCTACTTATAATCTATCTTAAACTAAATATGGATCACACAATTAAAACAGACAGATCCAACTAAATTTAGCCAATGAAAATGTCAAAATTTGGCATATTTAAATAACTTATTTTGATTAATAAATAGGCTAACAATAATAACCATGATATACAATAACAATAATGATAAAACAAATTACAAATACAAAAATAAATACATATAAGTTCCAAAATTGCAATCTACCTGAATAGTGAGTTTCACAGTAGCCTGCATTTGGCCGCTCCAAAGTTCTTCTCATCTTAGTCCAATACAATATGAAAACGTGTCCACACAAAGGATATTCCTCTTGTAGGCTTTTCACTGTAGGCATCGTGCAAACTGCTCCACAATGTAGCAAACGTTCAAGCGAACTGAACTTACCTCTGAACTCACTGCTAATCACCATTCCTCTCCTTTCCTCTGGTATATAAAGCAGCTTGTTTTACCTCAGTATTAGTTGAGTGTTTGTAGCAACATAGACCATTTAACTGACAATGTCACAAAAATGATGTGCAAGCTTCAATGGGGCAGAAGTCCATGAGTTGTTGTGATTCTGATTGGCCAGATAACTAGTGATATTGACAAGAAATTGCCGTATGGGGAATCGTAGGCTAGTTTTATGTTGTTTAGAGTTTTTTTGACTGATGTCATGTCTGTGCTAATGTGGTAAATATATGGCTAGCTAGCTAACAACTGTAATAATGTATTTGAGAGACAACAATTGTTGATTGTACAAATGTGTTTGTTTTCAATAAACATTGGAGATTAAATATAGTTTACATGTTGTCAACAATCTAATCCAACCTTGTCTGTTTTGCCCCATATTTACACTCATAGCCATGGAAAGTAGGGGTGCTGAGGGTGCTGCAGCACCCCCTGAAAAATCTAATATTTTTCATAAAAGTAGTGCACTTGTCACGATCGCTGTTGTTCGTGGAAATTACCGGACCAAGATGCAGCGTGGTGAGCGTACATTTTTCTTTATTATAAATGTCGCCAACAAAACCGACCGCGAAGCTTAATCGGGCTATACAGGCCACTAACAAAGACAACTTCCCACAAATACAAAAGGAAAAAAGGCTGCCTAAGTATGATTCCCAATCAGAGACAATGATAGACAGCTGTCCCTGATTGAGAACCATACCCGGCCAAAACATAGAAACACAGAACATAGAGTCTCCCACCCGAGTCACGTCCTGACCAAACAAACATAGAGAATTAAAGGATCTCCACGGTCAGGGCGTGACAGCACTGGGCCTTTACTAGTTTTATCGGACTGATATAGATGTCTGTAGTGGGGGCAAAACATTTTTTTCAGCATCTCTGCTTTGCTCAAGAAATGTAGTTGTATAATTACAGTATCTTGCAGGTTTCAATAGTTGGAATTGTAAGAGTTGTTGCCCAGTCCCTTCATCTTCTCTGCTATTGTCATTCTAATGGATTCCAGAAAGAGCTAAACCCTGTTCTCAAACATTGACATCAAAAGGTGCAAAGTTATGGGCAACGACACAAAACGTTGATCAAATAACCACTTTTTGTGTAGTATTAATTTAACATCCTTACAGACCACTTAATGTAAATGTACATTACTGTATTGTACCTAGGCTGGTCATCTAGGTTTGTACCTGTAGACTTTCCATAAACATGAAGAACAAAATGCACAATACAGTAATTGAGTACATCGAGACATCAAGTGGCTTGTGATTATGTGACGTGATAATGTGCCTCAGTTGGTAGAGCATGGCCCGTGCAATGCCAGGGTTGTGGGTTTGATTCCCACAGGGGGCCATTATGAGAATGTATGCGCTCACTACATCAAGCAACTATTTTCAGATCAACTGTTTTGTGCAGATAATTATCAGACTCAAGATACAAATGCTGGTAAACTCTCAAATACATTTAGTTTTTTCACAAAAGTTCTGTATTAGCGGACCGATATACTGGCCCAAAAATTGCAGCACCCCCACCCCAAATTACTTCTCGCGGCTATGATTGGGCATACGTCAATTTTGTTGCTAGAAATAACCAACCCGTCCATGAGGTGGCCCAATTATTTTGCATTTCCTTTTGTTGTGCGTGACCTGACTAAAAACCACAACTTGTATCATACAACCATACCTACCGGCCTTAAAATCTATTCCATATCTCGATACTATCCCCAATATGCTCCAGTGTCTTTGTGCTATGCTTTTTTAGTTATTTAATCAATACTCTGAACTGGAAACCTTGTCTTCAACTCCTCCTCATTGCAATTTCACTCCTCAACCTAGCCTAAGATACAGTCAAATCGAATCCTTAATATACTCTGGACTGCATTGCTATTGAAGTCAGGATAGCCCACATTTAATATACTCTGGACTGCATTGCTACTGAAGTCAGGATAGCCCACATTTAATATACTCTGGACTGCATTGCTACTGAAGTAAGGATAGCCCACATTTAATATACTCTGGACTGCATTGCTACTGAAGTCAGGATAGCCCACATTTAATATACTCTGCATTGCTACTGCATTTAATATACTCTGGACTGCATTGCTACTGAAGTCAGGATAGCCCACATTTAATATACTCTGGACTGCATTGCTACTGAAGTCAGGATAGCCCACATTTAATATACTCTGGACTGCATTGCTATTGAAGTCAGGATAGCCCACATTTAATATACTCTGGACTGCATTGCTACTGAAGTAAGGATAGCCCACATTTAATATACTCTGGACTGCATTGCTACTGAAGTCATGATAGCCCACATTTAATATACTCTGGACTGCATTGCTACTGAAGTCAGGATAGCCCACATTTAATATACTCTGGACTGCATTGCTACTGAAGTCAGGATAGCCCACATTTAATATACTTTGGACTGCATTGCTATTGAAGTCAGGATAGCCCACATTTAATATACTCTGGACTGCATTGCTACTGAAGTCAGGATAGCCCACATTTAATATACTCTGGACTGCATTGCTATTGAAGTCAGGATAGCCCACATTTAATATACTCTGGACTGCATTGCTATTGAAGTCAGGATAGCCCACATTTAATATACTCTGGACTGCATTGCTACTGAAGTCAGGATAGCCCACATGTAATATACTCTGGACTGCATTGCTACTGAAGTCAGGATAGTCCATTGCTACATTTAATATACTCTGGACTGCATTGCTATTGAAGTCAGGATAGCCCACATTTAATATACTCTGGACTGCATTGCTATTGAAGTCAGGATAGCCCACATTTAATATACTCTGGACTGCATTGCTATTGAAGTCAGGATAGCCCACATTTAATATACTCTGGACTGCATTGCTATTGAAGTCAGGATAGCCCACATTTAATATACTCTGGACTGCATTGCTATTGAAGTCAGGATAGCCCACATTTAATATACTCTGGACTGCATTGCTATTGAAGTCAGGATAGCCCACATTTAATATACTCTGGACTGCATTGCTATTGAAGTCAGGATAGCCCACAGACTAGAGGATTTCTGTTATTCCCTGTTTGGACTTGAATAAACTCTGTTTCTGTTAAGTCGCTTTTGGGTCCTCTATCACCTGCATGACAGAAGGAACCGACCAAGTAATGGACCCAGCGACTTCAGACGCTCGTTACACTGCCGTCGAGATCCAAGGAGCCATGCTCGGCAGACACGAGCAGGAATTGTCTGCTGCTCGCCATGCCGTGGAGAACCTGGCCGCTCAGGTTTCCGACCTCTCTGGACAGTTCCAGAGTCTACGTCTCGTGCCACCTGTTACTTCCTGGCCTGCCGAGCCTCCAGAACCTAGGGTTAATAACCCACCTTGCTACTCCGGGCAGCCCACTGAGTGCCGCCCCTTTCTCACGCAGTGTGAGATTGTGTTCTCTCTCCAACCCAACACATACTCTAGAGAGAGAGCTCGGGTTGCTTACGTCATTTCACTCCTTACTGGCCGGGCTCGAGAATGGGGCACAGCTATCTGGGAGGCAAGGGCTGATTGCTCTAACAAGTTCCAGAACTTTAAAGAGGAGATGATTCGGGTTTTTGACCGTTCAGTTTTTGGTAGGGAGGCTTCTAGGGCCCTGGCTTCCTTATGCCAAGGTGAACGGTCCATAACGGATTATTCTATTGAGTTTCGCACTCTTGCTGCCTCTAGTGAGTGGAACGAGCCGGCGCTGCTCGCTCGTTTTCTGGAGGGACTCCACGCAGTGGTTAAGGATGAGATTCTCTCCCGGGAGGTTCCTTCAGATGTGGACTCTTTGATTGCTCTCGCCATCCGCATAGAACGACGGGTAGATCTTCGTCACCGGGCTCGTGGAAGAGAGCTCGCATCAACGGTGTTTCCCTGCTCCGCATCGCAACCATCTCCCTCCTCTGGCTTTGAGACTGAGCCCATGCAGCTGGGAGGGATTCGCATCTCGACTAAGGAGAGGGAACGGAGGATCACCAACCGCCTGTGCCTCTATTGCGGAGTTGCTGGACATTTTGTTAATTCATGTCCAGTAAGAGGCCAGAGCCCATCAGTAAGCGGAGGGCTACTGGTGAGCGCTACTACTCTGGTCTCTTCATCTAGATCTTGTACTACTATGTCGGTCCATCTACGCTGGACCGGTTCGGGTGCTACATGCAGTGCCTTGATTGACTCTGGGGCTGAGGGTTGTTTCATGGACGAAGCATGGGTTCGGAAACATAACATTCCTTTCAGACCGTTAGACAAGCCTACGCCCATGTTTGCCTTAGATGGTAGTCATCTTCCCAGTATCAGATTTGAGACACTACCTTTAACCCTCACAGTATCTGGTAACCACAGTGAGACTATTTCTTTTTTGATTTTCCGTTCACCGTTTACACCTGTTGTTTTGGGTCATCCCTGGCTAGTATGTCATAATCCTTCTATTAATTGGTCTAGTAATTCTATCCTATCCTGGAACGTTTCTTGTCATGTGAAGTGTTTAATGTCTGCCATCCCTCCCGTTTCTTCTGTCCCTACTTCCCAGGAGGAACCTGGCGATTTGACAGGAGTGCCGGAGGAATATCATGATCTGCGCACGGTCTTCAGTCGGTCCCGAGCCAACTCCCTTCCTCCTCACCGGTCGTATGATTGTAGTATTGATCTCCTTCCGGGGACCACTCCTCCTCGAGGTAGACTATACTCTCTGTCGGCTCCCGAACGTAAGGCTCTCGAGGATTATTTGTCTGTGTCTCTTGACGCCGGTACCATAGTGCCTTCTTCTTCTCCGGCCGGGGCGGGGTTCTTTTTTGTTAAGAAGAAGGACGGTACTCTGCGCCCCTGCGTGGATTATCGAGGGCTGAATGACATAACGGTTAAGAATCGTTATCCGCTTCCCCTTATGTCATCAGCCTTCGAGATTCTGCAGGGAGCCAGGTGCTTTACTAAGTTGGACCTTCGTAACGCTTACCATCTCGTGCGCATCAGAGAGGGGGACGAGTGGAAAACGGCGTTTAACACTCCGTTAGGGCATTTTGAGTACCGGGTTCTGCCGTTCGGTCTCGCCAATGCGCCAGCTGTTTTTCAGGCATTAGTTAATGATGTTCTGAGAGACATGCTGAACATTTTTGTTTTTGTCTATCTTGACGATATCCTGATTTTTTCTCCGTCACTCGAGATTCATGTTCAGCACGTTCGACGTGTTCTACAGCGCCTTTTAGAGAATTGTCTCTACGTAAAGGCTGAGAAGTGCTCTTTTCATGTCTCCTCCGTTACTTTTCTCGGTTCCGTTATTTCCGCTGAAGGCATTCAGATGGATTCCGCTAAGGTCCAAGCTGTCAGTGATTGGCCCGTTCCAAGGTCACGTGTCGAGTTGCAGCGCTTTTTAGGTTTCGCTAATTTCTATCGGCGTTTCATTCGTAATTTCGGTCAAGTTGCTGCCCCTCTCACAGCTCTTACTTCTGTCAAGACGTGTTTTAAGTGGTCCGGTTCCGCCCAGGGAGCTTTTGATCTTCTAAAAGAACGTTTTACGTCCGCTCCTATCCTCGTTACTCCTGACGTCACTAGACAATTCATTGTCGAGGTTGACGCTTCAGAGGTAGGCGTGGGAGCCATTCTATCCCAGCGCTTCCAGTCTGACGATAAGGTTCATCCTTGCGCTTATTTTTCTCATCGCCTGTCGCCATCTGAGCGCAACTATGATGTGGGTAACCGTGAACTGCTCGCCATCCGCTTAGCCCTAGGCGAATGGCGACAGTGGTTGGAGGGGGACCGTTCCTTTGTCGTTTGGACAGACCATAAGAACCTTGAGTACATCCGTTCTGCCAAACGACTTAATGCCCGTCAAGCTCGTTGGGCGTTGTTTTTCGCTCGTTTCGAGTTTGTGATTTCTTACCGTCCGGGTAGCAAGAACACCAAGCCTGATGCCTTATCCCGTCTGTTTAGTTCTTCTGTGGCTTCTACTGATCTCGAGGGGATTCTTCCTTATGGGCGTGTTGTCGGGTTGACAGTCTGGGGAATTGAAAGACAGGTTAAGCAAGCACTCACGCACACTGCGTCGCCGCGCGCTTGTCCTAGTAACCTCCTTTTCGTTCCTGTTTCCACTCGTCTGGCTGTTCTTCAGTGGGCTCACTCTGCCAAGTTAGCTGGTCATCCCGGTGTTCGAGGCACTCTTGCGTCTATTCGCCAGCGCTTTTGGTGGCCGACTCAGGAGCGTGACACGCGCCGTTTCGTGGCTGCGTGTTCAGACTGCGCGCAGAAGAAGTCTGGTAATTTTTTTCTGCTTCTGCTCCTGGTCTTGCTGGGTCTCAGTCTGTTCCCTGCCATCGCATCTCTCCTGTTCTTGTTCCTGCCCTTGCTGTGTCTCAGTCTGTCCCTAGTTCTCATTTTTTTTTTTAGAGTAGTACCCTAGTTTCCCTTTTTATCGTTTTTCGTTACGGTCCTGAGGAGAGGAGTTGGGTTCTTTCTCGGGACGTGCTGGACCGTTTGATCTATGATTTCCTCCGTTGCCGCCAGTGTTCCTCCTCGAGAGCGCCAGGAGGCGCTCGGTGAGTGGGGGTACTGTCATGTTTTGTCTTATATCATCTTGTCATTTTGCTTTTCCTTCTGTTCGTTTCCCCCTGCTGGTCTTATTAGGTTCGTTCCCTTTTTCTATCCCTCTCTCTCCCCCTCCCTCTCTCTCCTCTCTCTATCGTTCCGTTCCTGCTCCCAGCTGTTCCTATTCCCCTAATCATCATTTAGTCTTCCCACACCTGTTCCCGATCCTTTCCCTGATTAGAGTCCCTATTTATTCCTTTGTGTTCCGTTCCTGTCCCGTCGGTTCCTTGTTTTGTATTCACCATGCTGTGATTGTGTTTCGCCCTGTCCTGTCGTGTTTTTTGCCTTCATCAGATGCTGCGTGTGAGCAGGTGTCTCTGTCTACTACGGCCTGCGCCTACCCGAAGCGACCTGCAGTCTGTGGCCGCTTCTCTTGTCATTCCCCTCTACAGACTAGAGGATTTCTGTTATTCCCTGTTTGGACTTGAATAAACTCTGTTTCTGTTAAGTCGCTTTTGGGTCCTCTATCACCTGCATGACACATTTAATATACTCTGGACTGCATTGCTACTGAAGTCAGGATAGCCCACATGTAATATACTCTGGACTGCATTGCTACTGAAGTCAGGATAGCCCACATTTAATATACTCTGGACTGCATTGCTACTAGAATTTAATATACTCTGTCAGGATAGCCCACATTTAATATACTCTGGACTGCATTGCTATTGAAGTCAGGATAGCCCACATTTAATATACTCTGGACTGCATTGCTACTGAAGTCAGGATAGCCCACATTTAATATACTCTGGACTGCATTGCTACTGAAGTCAGGATAGCCCACATTAATATACTCTGGACTGCATTGCTAATGAAGTCAGGATAGCCCACATTTAATATACTCTGGACTGCATTGCTACTGTTTACAAAATCATATCCTCCATTCAGTAGCACACACATCCAGAGAATTAGTTTTCCATGATCATTCTATGGTTCTGCGGTTCCATGCACACATACCCACATACCAGCACAGTATCAGGCCAAATTCAGATGACATTGTGTGTTGCTAAATGTGGTGTAAGAGTTCAATGGATAGCACAGACTTAATTCCCTGGGCTGGTCTTGAGACAGTCATAAGACTCAATTACAACAGAAACCAGAGCTGGATGGACAGAGGAAACAGCTGCATAACTGATACTTCTTCTAAGCAAACTGTACACTGGGTTAGATATAGAGGACAATGTTCCAGTCACTAAAGTAGTCCAACAGATCTTTACACAACATTTTATTATAATCATTTGGTTTCTGCTTATATTTGTCATGTACAAGTGTGTATTTTACACATGTGGTTAATTGGAAATGTGTTTTTTGCATATCCTTCTCTTCCTGAGAAACCCTCGGAGAGTTTAATCATACCAGGGTCTGCCATTATCAGTGGCGACCATGGGGCAGTTAATATACTTAAGTGCCTTGCTCATTACATCGACAAATGTTTCACCTTGTCTATTGCAGGGATTTGCCCACATTTAATATATGTTGGTCATTGCACACTATTTCTCAGGCTTGGGCACATTTAGTTACTGGAAACTGTGCACATGGTATCTGAATAACGTTATCCACATAAACCATTCCTCCCTCATCTATACTGCCCTCGTGTGTTGCCACTGGGTAGTACACTTGCAATAGAAACCATAATATCGGAATACAATGTATGCCAAGTTCACATCACATTTTATTTGCCACTCATTTAATACAACAGGTGCAGACTTTACCGTGAAACAGCCCTTTCCTAAAAATGTAAACAAATGTGCATTGCTAAAAGTCAGGATAGCCAACATACAATATAGGCTCATAATCCAGCCTACATATCAGTCCGTCAGACTGAGCCCAATGATCATTACTAAATCATATTAAGTATGTAGACTTGAGTAGGAGAAAATTGTATTTAATTTCCATTGAAAAAAATATCTTGGGTATTGTAGAGGACTGCTAATTCTTATGTAGGTGACATTACTGCTATTGCATTGTTATAACTGAGACAACACATAGCAACGTATTTTCACAGTAAAGCATGTTGGGTCCCCTACAGATAGCTAATATATGCCATTTAGCAGACGCTTTTATCCAAAGCGACTTACAGTCATGTGTGCATACATTCTACGTATGGGTGGTCCCTGGGATCGAACCCACTACCCTGGCATTACAAAATCGCCATGCTCTCCATGAGCTACAGAAGGACCACAGAAGGACCACCATGCTACTAGTGGTAATGGTCATTAGTAAGGATTCTAGAGGTTCCATGCTACTATGGTAATGGTAGTAGTATTAGGGATATTAGATGAATTGTACTAGTGGTAATGGTAGTAGTAGTAGGGATATTAAAGATAGACTCAGTTCTACTAGTGGTAATGGTAGTAGTAGTAAGATATTAGAACAGAAACCTACTAGTGGTAATGGTAGTAGTAGTAGGGATATTAAAGGTAGATCTTTAGTGCTACTAGTGGTAATGGTAGTAGTAGTAGGGATATTAAAGGTAGAAGTGCTACTAGTGGTAATGGTAGTAGTAGGGATATTAAAAGTAGAAGTGCTCCAAGTGGTAATGGTAGTAGTAGAGATAAATGTAGGAGTGCTACTAGTGGTAATGGTAGTAGTCAACATTAGAGGTAGAAGTGCTACTTGCTAATGGTAGTAGTAGAGATAAATGTAGAAGTGCTACTAGTGGTAATGGTAGTAATAGGGTTATTAAATTAGAATGCTACTAGTGGTAATGGTAGTAATAGGGATATTAAAGGTAGAAGTTGCTACTAGTTAATGGTAGTAGTAGGGACAGATGAAGTGCTACTAGTGGTAATAACGTTATTAGAGGTAAATTGTTCCTCCCTCATCTATGGTAGTAGGAGGGATATTAGAGGAAGAAGTGCTACTAATATCGGTAATGGTAGTAATAAGGATATTAAAGGTAGAAGTGCTACTAGTGGTTACCATAATATCGCAATGTATGCAAGTTCACATCACATTTTATTTGCCACTGGTAGTAGTAGAAAAGGTAGAAGTGCTACTCGTGAAACGAGTAGTAGGGATATTAAAGGTGAAATGCAAATGGTAGCAGTAGAGATATTAAAGGTAGAAATGATACTAGTGGTAATGGTAGTAGTAGGGATATTAAGCCTAGAAATGCTACTAGTGGTAATGGTAGCAGCAGAGATATTACTAAATGCTACTTGTGGTAATGGTAGTAGTAGTAGAGAAATTAGAGGTAAAGTGCTATTGGTAATGGTAGTCTTAGGGATATTAGAGGTAGAAATGCAACTGGTGGTAATGGTAGTAGTGACATATTAAAGGTAGAATTGCTATAGTGGTAACACATAGTAATAGGGATATTAGAGGTAGAAGTGCTACTAGTGGTATAGCTCCCACACACACACACACATACACACACTAACTGCCGAGGACACACAGATAAGACATACACCCACACATTGGGAGGAAGAGACACAGCCTTGACTTGCAGACACAAGCACACACACACAATCTCCTTCCTAGCCGAACATTGTGTGACTGAGAACAGCCCGACGAGACCCGGAGGAACGACGGACGGCTCAACAGGACCAATCCAAGAAGACAACACCTCAACTGTGGCCAACCAAAAGACCGTGACTTCCAGACTCAACCTACATTCTGTACTGTACATAACATGCTTGCAATCTGTTATCGGGGCTTCTTTCTGCTGGTTCCTTGTGAGCCAAATGAATGAGCCCGTATACGTTGTACCAGATATCTTTACTCTGAATAAACTGTCGCTTGTCACATAATTGACCACCTTGTCCGAATCGATCCTTGACCGACTCGCCCTATCTACATATCCCATTATCAACAGTATGAAACCTCCGTGGACTGTATTTAGCCCCTGTACCTTCCTGTATTAAACTCACTCATTTCAATTCAATTCAATGGGCTTTACTGGCATGGGAAACATATGTTAACATTGCCAAAGCAAGTGAAGTAGAAAATATACAAAAGTGAAATAAACTAAAATGAACAGTAAACATTACGCTCACTCATTCTCTATATGTGTCATAGACTAACGTTACTACGGCCGCTGCCAAGAGGTCTATGCCTTTGTGTCACAGTTGGTAGTGTGTCTGCCCCATGATTGCACACTGGCTGACTCGCTGGCAGGCTACATCATAGCTTCGTGGTCTGTTTATACCAATGTCCCATCAGAATCCTCAAATACGGTTGAAGCTAACTACGTCATAGCTCTTGCTGTTTCCCCTTTATCATCAACATATCACATTGGCATCTCACAAGGAAGTCTCCCCTGTTTGCAGATTTCCCCTCGATGACTGGTTATTACTTGGTTACAATTGACCTATGGCTTGTTTGGGAATAACGTTAGGCATGTCAGGCATGTTTTGCACCTCTTTGCATCATTCCGTTAAAGCGACTTTATCTTTATTCAATGAATGAGCAGGAACCAATCCTGATACATTGAGTTGACGCATTGCTGATATCAACCACGCCGATATTTTAACCACGCTGGACGTTTTTTCTAATTATATGTGAAGAACTCACTTGCTCTGATTGGTTTATTCTGGAATATTATTTGGGTATTCGGCGCGCAATTGGTTAGTTTTTTGATAAGAAGGTGTGTCAGCAAAAAAACACTATTAACCCAACCGCCTTATGTTTTTTAATTTACGTCACCGCAATTTTCTGTTGCCACTTGGAGGATTGTAAACATATGTTTTATTGCTAGCTACACAGAAAGCCAAAACGTACGAGATAATTTTTGTATTCTGCCTGTATCATACAATTGCTTTGTTTCTCAGTTCTGTGTAATAACTGCACATATATCAGCTGTTTAGTGGTCTGAAGCTAGCTAGCTGTCATAATAATCAACACAAGAGACAGCAAGAAGACAATATAGCAATCGTTACTGCAAAGCTGACATAATGGCATCGTTGGCTGCACACGAGCCGAAAATAAGCCCAAATTCCACACCAGTCCTCGCAGACGCTCTGATGCCCGCGAGCATTTTTGCTCCGGATGGAGGAGGTTGTGGAGATCATGACGCCGGGGAAGAGTGCCTCGAGGACGGCGACCTCTTCAACGGCGAGACCGGGGATCTCGGGATTGACTTTACTAGCAAGGTAGTTAGCCTGGCCGCGCTAGTCGGGGCTGTGTTTATCATCTTCAAATTGGCATTTATTATGCCTAAACTTGCTGTCATTCTGGCTGCTGTATTGCAAGCTAAGTTCGCTAGTTAGAATAACGATTGTGCTATATACTAATCAATCAAGCTGAGTGCCCATCTTGCTTAAAATGTTATGCAGAATTGCATATCTAAAAGTTCAGGACTATATTTGTGGCAAAAGTTTGTAGTTTTAAATGTCCTACTGACTCCGTCACCTTAAACTTCGGTTGAGCTAACGTAGGCTAATGCAATTAGCATGGAGGTTGTAAGTAACAAGAAATTTGAAATAAAGGTGCGGATCCTTAAGAGGCTTTAGCAAGCATATCAGATGTGGTTTGAATGGGTCTTGAATGTGTTATGGGTGATGTAACTACTGGCTAGAGAGAGGACAGTCCAGTAGCAGTGTGACTCACAAACCACAGCCATGGGCATGACTCTTTCTCTGGTTGATGAGTCCTTATACATACTGTGCCACCACTTGGCCTGATGAAACACAGGGCAATGGGGAAATGGTGTGTGTCAGAAGGAAGTGTTTCTGGCCAGGCTCAACTTACAGTGCTGAACAATGATCAGTGTGTTGTTGGCTGACAGGAAACCCATCTCCCTCCATCTTCGGCACTCATCCATATCAAGATCAGTATCAACAGAGAGAAACGAACTAGAATAAACAGAAAGATGCAATACTTCTAGGACGTTTTTGTGTCAATACTACAGAACAAATAGGCTAGGTGTGTGTGTGTGTTTATTTTTTATGAAACTTTATTTAACTAGGCAAGTCAGTTAAGAACAAATTCTTATTTACAATGATGGCCTACCCCTGTGCAGGGACGGGGGTTGGGTTAAAAAATAAATCAAATATAAATATGGGACAAAACACAGACAACACTACATAAAGAGAGACCTAAAGACAACAACATAGCAAGGCAGCAACACATGACAACGCCGCATGCTAGCAACACAACATGACAACAGCATGGTAGCAACACAACAAAACAACAGCATGGTAGCAACACAACAAAACAACAGCATGGTAGCAACACAACAAAACAACAGCATGGTAGCAACACAACAAAACAACAGCATGGTAGCAACACAACAAAACAACAGCATGGTAGCAACACAACATGACAACAGCATGGTAGCAACACAACAAAACAACAGCATGGTAGCAACACAACATGACAACAGCATGGTAGCAGCACAAAATATGGTCCAAACATTATTGGGCAGAAAACAGCACAAAGGGCAAGAAGGTAGAGACAACTAGGAACTAGAGACAACATCACACAAAGCAGCCACAACTGTCAGTAAGAGTGTCCATGATTGAGTCTTTGAATGAAGAGATTGAGATTAAACTGTCCAGTTTGAGTGTTTTTTGCAGCTCGTTCCAGTCACTAGCTGCAGCGAACTGAAAAGACGAGCGACCCAGGGATGTGTGTACTTTGGAGACATTTAACAGAATATGACTGGCAGAACGGGTGTTGTATGTGGAGGATGAGGGCTGCAGTAGATATCTCAGATAGGGGGAAGTGAGGCCTAAAAGGGTTCTATAAATAAGCATCAACCAGTTGGTCTTGCGACGGGTATACAGAGATGACCAGTTTACAGAGGAGTATAGAGTGCAGTGATGTGTCTTATAAGGAGCATTGGTGGCAAATCTGATAGACGAATGGTAAAGAACATCTAGCTGCTCGAGAGCACCCTTACCTGATGATCTATAAATTATGTCTCTGTAATCTAGTATGGGAAGGATGGTCATCTGAATCGGGGTTAGATTGGCAGCTGGGGTGAAAGAGGAGCGATTTATGATAGAGGAAACCAAGTCTAGATTTAACTTTAGCCTGCAGCTTTGAGTAATAATGACTTTAAATCATTATTATGAAACCACTGTGAGATGATTTAAAAATCTGCCATCAATGTATGTCTCGAAAAAGCCAAATAAGTCTTCTTCTGATGCAACACTCGGTAACAGAAAGCTGTCAGTTAAGTTCACCTGCATTGACCTCATCCCGTCAGTTGAGGATGCCTGGTCATTCTTTAAAAGTAACTTCCTCACCATTTTAGATAAGCATGCTCCGTTCAAAAAAATGCAGAACTAAGAACAGATATAGCCCTTGGTTCACTCCGGACCTGACTGCCCTCGACCAGCACAAAAACATCCTGTGGTGGACTGCAATAGCATCGAAAAAGTTCTGGGATACTGTGAAGTCCATGGAGAACAAGAGCACCTCCTCCCAGCTGCCCACTGCACTGAGGCTAGGTAACACGGTCACCACCGATAAATCCATGATTATCGAAAACTTCAACAAGCATTTCTCAACGGCTGGCCATGCCTTCCGCCTGGCTACTCCAACCTCGGCCAACAGCTCCGCCCCCCACCCGCAGCTACTCGCCCAAGCCTCTCCAGGTTCCCCTTTACCCAAATCCAGATAGCAGATGTTCTGAAAGAGCTGCAAAACCTGGACCCGTACAAATCAGCTGGGCTTGACAATCTGGACCCTCTATTTCTGAAACTATCCGCCGCCATTGTCGCAACCCCTGTTACCAGCCTGTTCAAGGATTGGAAAGCTGCTGCAGTCATCCCCCTCTTCAAAGGCGGAGACACCCTGGACCCAAACTGTTACAGACCTATATCCATCTTGCCCTGCCTACCTAAGGTCTTCGAAAGCCAAGTCAACAAACAGGTCACTGACCATCTCGAATCCCATTGTACCTTCTCCGCTGTGCAATCTGGTTTCCGAGCCGGTCACGGGTGCACCTCAGCCACGCTCAAGGTACTAAACGATATCATAACCGCCATCGAGAAAAGACAGTACTGTGCAGCCGTCTTCATCGACCTTGCCAAGGCTTTCGACTCTGTCAATCACCATATTCTTATCGGCAGATTCGGTAGCCTCGGTTTTTCTGATGACTGCCTTGCCTGGTTCACCAACTACTTTGCAGACAGAGTTCAGTGTGTCAAATCGGAGGGCATGCTGTCCGGTCCTCTGGCAGTCTCTATGGGGGTGCCACAGGGTTCAATTCTCGGGCTGACACTTTTCTCTGTATATATCAATGATGTTGCTCTTGCTGCGGGTGATCCACCTCTATGCAGACGACACCAGTCTATATACTTCCGGCCCGTCCTTGGACACTGTGCTATCTAACCTCCAAATGAGCTTCAATGCCATACAGCACTCCTTCCGTGGCCTCCAAGTGTTCTTAAACGCTAGTAAAACCAAATGCATGCTTTTCAACCGTTCGCTGCCTGCACCCGCACGCCTGACCAGCATCACCACCCTGGATGGTTCCGACCTTGAATATGTACCTAGGTACCTTCCAGACTCATATCAAACATCTCCAATTGAAAATCAAATCAAGAGTCGGCTTTCTATTCCGCAACAAAGCCTCCTTCACTCACGCCGCCAAGCTTACCCTAGTAAAACTGACTATCCTACAGATCCTCGACTTCGGCGATGTCATCTACAAAATGGCTTCCAACACTCCACTCAGCAAACTGGATGCAGCACCTTATACCACCCACCACTGCGAGCTGTATGCTCTAGTCGGCTGGCCCTCGCTACATATTCGTCGCCAGACCCACTGGCTCCAGGTCATCTACAAGTCCATGCTAGGTAAAGCTCCGCCTTATCTCAGTTCACTGGTCACGATAGCAACACCCACCCGTAGCACGCGCTCCAGCAGGTGTATCTCCCTGATCATCCCTAAAGCCAACACCTCATTTGGCCGCCTTTCGTTCCAGTTCTCTGCTGCCTGTGACTGGAACGAATTGCAAAAATCGCTGAAGTTGGAGACTTTTATCTCCCTCACCAACTTCAAACATCTGCTATCTGAGCAGCTAACCGATCGCTGCAGCTGTACATAGTCTATCGGTAAATAGCCCACCCATTTTTACCTACCTCATCCCCATACTGTTTTTATTTATTTACTTTTCTGCTCTTTTGCACACCAATATCTCTACCTGTACATTACCATCTGATCATTTATCACTCCAGTGTTAATCTGCAAAATTGTAATTATTCGCCTACCTCCTCATGCCTTTTGCACACAATGTATATAGACTCCCTTTTTTTCCTACTGTGTTATTGACTTGTTAATTGTTTACTCCATGTGTAACTCTGTGTTGTCTGTTCACACTGCTATGCTTTATCTTGGCCAGGTCGCAGTTGCAAATGAGAATTTGTTCTCAACTAGCCTAACTGGTTAAATAAAGGTAAAATAAAAATAAAATTAGGCCATTTCTTTTTCCGTGGCTGGGTGCTCTGGGTGGGTAGAGATTTCAGTTGAGGACCAATGGAATGGTCTTAAATGTGCAAACCCACTGGGGCCCGAGTGACACAAAACAAACTCCCTCACTGTTTGGATAAATCTATTTTCACATAAATAGTGGGTTATTCACAACTCTAAATTGTCTTTATCGGGGTTCCCTAAGCCGAGAACATTGTATAGAGATTGATTTGGACTGAAAGCAAGCTTGTAAGGTAAATCTACAGCCAAATCTGAGTACCCAGATAGTCAAATGTTTTTAGACGAGATGAATAATCAATTTTTCACAGAAATGGTGTAGCATTCACAACTCTACCCAGATAGAGGACAATACAAGATGAATAGCCCTATAGCTTTTGATAAAGTACAATTAGGCCTATGTCAATGGAAATATGTGTAGGCTTTCCACCATGGCCATGTTATAGGATACCCAGGCCTACATCAACCATTTTCTGTCTCTCTCCTTCCCTCCTTTGTCAGTTGGCCCTGGTCAGCCCTAATGGAGAGCAGTATGACTCGTTACTACGACAACTCCGGGAGAGGATGGACGAGGGTTGTGGGGAGACCATCTACGTTGTTGGGATGGGCTCAGGTAAGTCAGCCTCACTCACTTAATGAGGCTATACAGTATGCACTGATTTGCTCCTACATTCACTAGCTCACAGAATCAGTCTCTTACTGTAGCGATTGACATTTTACACCGATAAGCCCCCCCAACCCCTCACCCCTCATCCCTTTCTATCAGACGGAGGTGACTATGGTCTGGATGAGGGAGACATGGAGGCGTCTGTAGCCACAGTTCAGTCCCTGTGTGAGCAGACCGAGTCAGAGCTGATCCTGCTGAGGGAGCGTATCGAAGCTGGGGGGCAGGTACGCGACTACCTCATCCGCCGACGCGTGGGTGATCAAGACTTCTTGGAGGTCAGGTGAGTTGGGGGAAGGTCAAGTGTCAGGGGTCAAAGGCTGACTTGATCAACAATTAGATGTGTTTTGACATTCGACCTGGGCTGACGAGGACAAGCATGTCTCTCAAATGAAAAAAAAATGAAAAAATCTTAAGGGGATGTTGACATAAAGGGGGGAAATCCAGTGTTGTCAAAGCAACACACGAGCAATACTCTGTTTTCATCATTCTCCTCTTCATCTTCATCTGATCTTGTGTCCCAAATGTCAAATCTCTCCTTCCCTCTCCTGCCCTCTCTCCCCTCTCCCCTCTCTCCTCTCCCCTCTCCCTCTCTCCTCTCTCCCCCTCTCTCCTCTCTCCCCTCTCCTCTCTCCCCCTCTCTCAGGGTAGCGGTGGTGGGTAACGTGGATGCAGGTAAGAGCACCCTGCTGGGGGTGTTGACTCACGGGGAACTGGACAACGGCAGGGGATTCGCCCGCCAGAAACTCTTCAGACACAAACATGAAATGGAGAGTGGCAGGACCAGCAGTGTGGGGAACGACATCCTGGGCTTCGACCAGAAGGGACAGGTGAGGGAGATGACATAGGAGGGGCTTATAGGTGACGGAGATTACACTGGGATAACATTGACATGACACTTGAGAGATGACAATGTAAGGCCTGCTTCATTGATAATTTAGTTGATTAATTGGTTTTATTGATAGAGATATGAAGTTGTTGTGTGTAATCTCTGTCCCTGTATCCTAGGTGGTGAATAAGCCAGACAGCCATGGTGGCAGTCTAGACTGGACTAAGATCTGTGAGAGGTCCTCTAAGGTCATCACCTTCATAGACCTCGCTGGACATGAGAAGTATCTCAAGACCACAGTGTTTGGAATGACTGGACACTTGCCTGACTTCTGCATGCTCATGGTGAGTGAGGGGGTAGTGTTTGGGCGTTGGTGCTTTTTCTGACTTTACTGTCCATCAACAGCACCACTGATGAATCTTTCACCATGTTCTTTTGCTCTCTCCCTCCGTCCTTCCTCTCTCTCTCCCTCCGTCCTTCCTCTCTCTCTCCCTCCGTCCTTCCTCTCTCCCTCCCTCCGTCGTTCCTCGCTCTCTCCCTCCCTCCTTCCCTCGCTCTCTCCCTCCGTCCTTCCTCTCTCCCTCCGTCGTTCCTCGCTCTCTCCCTCCCTCCTTCCTTCCCTCGCTCTCTCCCTCCCTCCTTCCTTCCTCGCTCTCTCCCTCCCTCCGTCGTTCCTCGCTCTCTCCCTCCCTCCTTCCCTCGCTCTCTCCCTCCCTCCGTCGTTCCTCGCTCTGTCCCTCCCTCCTTCCCTCGCTCTCTCCCTCCCTCCGTCGTTCCTCGCTCTGTCCCTCCCTCCTTCCCTCGCTCTCTCCCTCCCTCCTTCCCTCGCTCTCTCCCTCCCTCCTTCCCTCGCTCTCTCCCTCCTTCCTTCCCTCGCTCTCTCCCTCCTTCCTTCCCTCGCTCTCTCCCTCCTTCCTTCCCTCGCTCTCTCCCTCCTTCCTTCCTTCCCTCGCTCTCTCCCTCCTTCCTTCTCTCGCTCGCTCTCTCCCTCCTTCCACCCCACTGCTCTCTCTACACCTTCCACCCCCCATTCTCTCTACCCTCCTTTGCTCTCTCTACCCCTCTCACTCTCTTTACCCCCTCTCCCTGTCTATCTCTTCCATCCTCTCTCTAGGTGGGCAGTAATGCAGGTATCGTAGGGATGACTAAGGAGCATCTAGGTCTGGCCCTGGCCCTCAATGTGCCTGTGTTCGTAGTGGTCACCAAGATAGACATGTGTCCTGCCAACATCCTACAAGGTCAGTTCCTTTCTTTCTCTTTCTGGGTGCATCTCAAGTCTAAATCTGCTTCCTTTCCTGGACTCCTTCCCCACATCTGCACTGATATGAAATAATTATACAGGTGAAACCATATTCCCTCTACCCCACCATACTGCTTTCTCTTAGATTTAGTGATGAGGACCCCCCCCCCCTTTTTTTGGTTACAATATTGACAGTCATCACAAAACCTGACATTAGTGGTTGTGTTATTGTAACAGAGACGTTAAAGCTACTCCAGAGGTTACTAAAGTCCCCAGGCTGCAGAAAGATCCCTGTTCTGGTCCAAAACAAAGATGACGTCATCGTCACAGCCTCCAACTTCAGCTCTGAGAGGTAAACGTTAAGGCACACACTTTGTAGCCACAATCTCTTTATAAACTGGATTTTGCTTCAATTATAGGGGACCATAATTCAGTGTGTTTGTGTGTGTAGGATGTGTCCAATCTTCCAGATCTCCAATGTGACAGGAGAGAACATGGACCTGCTGAAGATGTTCCTCAACCTGCTGTCTTCTAAAACCTCCTTCAGAGAAGACGAACCTGCAGAGTTCCAGATAGATGACACCTACTCAGTACCGGTTAGTCACACACACAAAGCAGCTGCTACACATGCATATTGATGCCACACACACACCTCTCTAACCATGTTTACCTTCTCCGTCAGGGTGTAGGCACAGTCGTTTCAGGGACTACTTTACGTGGATTGATACGTCTGAATGACACAATGTTGTTAGGCCCAGACCCACTGGGCAGTTTCCTCCCCATTGCAGTCAAATCTATCCACAGGAAGAGGATGCCAGTCAAGGAGGTGAGAGGTGGACAGACTGCCTCCTTCGCCCTCAAAAAGGTATGTTTTCTCTTTAGTGTCCCCTGCTGGAGATGTTTGGTATTACATTTTTCTGATGCATAGATAGATAAATGTTTAGTTGAACTGAATGTTTTTTGCAGTGAATAGGAGTCAATACCTCAAGTCTCTCTGTTTCTCTCCCCACCCCCTACCCCCTCCCTTCCCGCTCCCTCTCTCCATGTTCTCTCTCTACCTCATCTCTCCCATCCCTCTCTCCGTCCCCTCCCGCTCCTCCTCTCCCTCCCCTTCCGCTCCCCCTCTCCCTCCTTAGATCAAGCGTTCATCCATAAGGAAAGGCATGGTGATGGTGTCCCCCAGGTTAAACCCACAGGCATCATGGGAATTTATGGCTGAGATTCTGGTTCTGCACCACCCAACTACGATATCACCCCGCTACCAGGCCATGGGTGAGACACACACACACACACACACACACACACACACACACACACACACACACACACACACACACACACACACACACACACACACACACACACACACACACACAACTGTCTCATGTCTGACTATATATCTCTCCTTCTCTCGTCATTCCTCTTTCTCCCCCTTTGCAGTGCACTGTGGCAGCATCAGGCAGACAGCCACTATCCTGACCATGAACAGAGACTGTCTACGAACAGGGGACAAGGCATCGGTCCACTTCCGCTTCATCAAGACCCCCGAGTACCTCCACACAGACCAGAGACTGGTGTTCAGAGAGGGACGCACCAAGGCTGTGGGCACCATCACCAAGGTCAGGGGTTAGAAAGGCTTATGAATGGTTTATGAAGGGTTGGAAAGGGTTTATGAAGGATCATGCTCATGAAGACCCCAGAGTTCCTCCACATACCAGAGAGTAGACTGGTGTTCAGAGGGATACACCAAGGCTGTGGGTATCATCACCAAGGTCTGGACATAAAGGCTTATGAATGGTTCTGAATGGTTTACGAAAGGTCATAAAGACACCAGAGTACCTGC
The DNA here is from genome assembly GCF_021184085.1 of Oncorhynchus gorbuscha. Taxonomy (NCBI): domain Eukaryota; kingdom Metazoa; phylum Chordata; class Actinopteri; order Salmoniformes; family Salmonidae; genus Oncorhynchus; species Oncorhynchus gorbuscha. The sequence continues at coordinate 58,532 of NW_025746185.1, read as the reverse complement.
ATGCAGAGTACTTCCCTCATGCATTAATCTTATTGGTTGGTGGGTGTTTACAGCTACTGCAGTCGACCAATAATCTGCCGTCAAACTTCAAACCCCCGCAAATCAAAATGCAGTCTACGAAAAAGGCCCCGTACCGCAGAGAGGATGGAACCACGCCTGCCAATGAGGACGAAGCGAGCACAGCCCGACCAGAAAGTCCACACCAATCACAACAACTGGTGAGAGAGAGAAAGTGAAGGAACGAATTGAAAGGGAGTGGAGGGGATGGTTAGATGGCGGGTCGGGTCGTGAAAGTAATAGTTTCAGGGCAGTTGAATAGGTGTAAGTGTTTAACTTATGCGTGTGTGTGTGGTGCGTAAGCTTTCCTCTTAACTTGCTTTACTGCTTCTAGAATGTTTTCTTCTGTAGCTGTGTCTGTCTGATCTGCCTAACACCTCTCCTTTCCTACTATTCTTCTCCTCTTCATGTTTTCACACCCTATTGTTTCCTTCCTTTTCATTGCTATTCTCATTTACTGATTACTCCACCTGTCACCCTGTCTCTTTTCCTCTCACCCCGTTTCATTCTCTGCATTCTTTGCAATTTCCACATTCATTTGCTCTTCATCCTCTTTGTGCATTACATTACTACATCCTTGATTTGCCCTCCATTCCTCCTCTCTTTCTCCTCTCTCTGTGTTGGTGCTTTGCTTGCTTCCTCAGACAGAGGGGGAGGATGACCCTCAGAGTAATGAGGGAAACAAAGAGAGCAAGGTAAACAGAAACAGAGCAAGATAAACAATGGGAACCAGGCAGGTAAACAAGATAATTAGGTCAAATGAGTCTTGTCCAGTAACTTCTGTAAATATCCCGAAACAATGCATGCCTCAACTGATGTGAACCAAACATGAATCTTCTAGAGATGTGTCCACAGCATGTAGTTCAGTTTGATAACACCAGTCTTAGCTGGAAGTGATTTTGAATGGTAACCTCTTTGTTAACCCAGTTGTTTCTGTTCTCCGTCTGTCTGATTGTGATCTGTTCTCTACAGACAAAGTCAGGAGGAGGGAGCAGGAGACGAGGAGGACAGAGACATAAAGGCAAATCAAACCAGAGCAGCTCCACCACAGCAGCCCCGTCATCAGCAGGCACAGGAGGTTCCTAAACTACACCCCTCTCAGCCCCCAAACTACAGTACTTCCTCCATCCAGCTGTTTCAGCAGACAACTATCCCCCCTACTCCACTACAAACCCGTCAAAAAAATGGCCATAAAATGTCCCTTTCCCCACCTCTCTCCCTCTATACCACCCGGCTATCTATCGCCTTATCAAGTGTCTTTATCACTCACATCAGAGAAAGTCTAGGTGAAAAGCAGCTCCACAGCTCTGTGCTTGTAGATGGTTACCTCTGCCTCCTCACTCTCATCTTATCTCTGATTAGTTTAGAAAGCATCCTTATTATATTTACAGTATATGAACCTGATATGCCTTCTTTCATTGGGTCTACGGTGAGAATCACTGTAATACTGTGTATAGTTAATCATGGGCCCGAAGCCACATGGGCAGCTATTCCCTTACAGTAGAGTAACCCGGCTCCATGCACTATAGCTCATTGTTTCACTGTTTAGCAGGCATACTAGTTTCTCTCATTTCCTATTTACCACTAGAATCCCCCAATATGACATAATGAAGCATGTTTTCTATTTAATTTTATACTAAAATGTGAAGATTAATGAAAGGAAGTAAGGTCACAACTGACATAGTGAATGGTACATTTTAGTGGGCCTTCATTATGAGTGAAATATTGTAGATAAGATGTTTTATTGGCCATTTATGACCAAAAGGAAAGCCAGGGTTTGTCTGACTATCATCACACCCTTTCTCAAGTCCATCCATGGCCCAGAAAGGGATTGAGTGTTTGTGGATGAAATGGAAAAATGTCCTCCCCTCCTCGATAGCCACCTTTCATGGAGGACAGTCATGTGTATCCTCCTCCTCTCTGAAGAGTTTACAACTATACTACACCCCCTGTGGATCAGCTGTTGTCTGATAAAAACATGCATTTATCACTTATTTTGGGATCACACCTGTAAATGTCATTTCATACAAGCACATTTATCCACGTTCATCATTTTTCAGGAGGCGAGAGGAGTTGAAGGCCACTTGTCCTGTCTAAAATAAATGATTCCATTTACACTGAAAATTAGGTTTATTTAACAATATAATGTACACTTGATTAGCAACTGTTTAAGTGAGACATTGATTGTAATAATAGTCGCAGTGCTGTTTGGACCATCACTGTTTACTTAGTTGTGGAATTCCATTTGCTTCTGACATTCACCAATAAAAATAAGCTTTATTGATCTCTGATTGGTCAACTGTGTTGTACATGAAATGAATTTATATTTAAACAGTGAAAACGTTGTGTACAGTTTCAGTGAGGTTAGTGAGTCTGAACTGATACCATTGTCTCTGTGCAGTATGACAGAAGTCAGCACAACGCAGTCTATTGCTACGGGTTAAGATGAGGGGAATGAATACAAGTTACTGGGATAATATACCACCATTTTCTGATGGTTAAATACACTGCCTTTCATATCAGAGCACAACAGGGAGATTGAGTTGATTTTCTGATGTAAATAGTGTAATATTACTGCAAGGTGATGTGTGAAAGTCAGGTGGGTTTTCTTCAGTAATTACACACCAAGATGGAGGTTAGTTTGATGGCGGATGGACACATTGTAATAAAGAAATGAACTGAAATAAAAGTTGACATAGTACAGTAGTTCTTCCCAGTCAGCAAAGTGACTACTACAGATACACTGTTTAGTAGCCCACAACGGAGAGCCATGTTGGCACTAAACATTTGGAGACAATAGTGGATGGAATGCAGAGTAGAATGGGATTGTTGGGTACCAACACAGATCGACAGGGTGGTTGGAGTACGTTCCACTTCTCAATCAGCACATCCTACTACAGTACTGGTAGCAGGACACACGGACATAGGAGTACGTTCCACTTCTCAATCAGCACATCCTACTACAGTACTGGTAGCAGGACACACGGACATAGGAGTACGTTCCACTTCTCAATCAGCACATCCTACTACAGTACTGGTAGCAGGAACACAGGAGTACGTTCCACTTCTCAATCAGCACATCCTACTACAGTACTGGTAGCAGGACACACGGACACAGGTGGTACTACGACATCAGATCAGTGCCCACTGTAGCAAAACGTTTCACAACAAAAACAAGTTTCTCTGGGACAAATTCAGGTACATTCCTCCCGGTTTGGTTCTTAGTGATACACCCCAGTCCTTGAGTCTGAGGAAATACTTCATATGGCACAGTAGAGTTGACTACTCTGTACCTAAGGAATGCTACAATCAGCACTTTCTGTATATTCCTACTCTTCTGCACCTGATCTAAAGTATCAGAAACACTGGTGTGGACAACATACACAGTAGCTTCACCCAAGAACTAACAGCCATGGTGACAGCCAGGACTATCAACCTTGGTTACATACTAATTGCTTCCTTAATAGACATCAAAAGACCTTTGATTTGTTAGCAAGCTCAGAAAGTAAATGTAATTAGTTGATAGACATGGAAAGTCTTTTGGTGTCTCAAATGATACCCTGGCCACGTTAAGTTGCCAAACATTGCAGGTAGAAATGCCATGAATAGAGCTGATGTTATTCCTTATTCTACATGTCAGAGGCATGTTTGTTCTACAATGCTTATTTCTATCTGAACATTCCAAAAAGTTGCATCTTGCTGAATGCGCCCCCTATAGTGTACTATCCTCAGTAGAAAGGCTTCGGATGCAGTTTAGTTGAGACGAAGGGAAACCACGATGCATATCGATGTGTTTGTAGAATGATGATCAAATGTCTGAACAATTACAATACTTCCTAGTGAGAGGTAGTGATGGAAACACTAGTAGTGGGTTCTGACATAGCAGTCAATATGAAAGAAACAGAAAGATCACTCTGGTAGACACACAGCATGTGTTGGGCAGGGGAGTTTTTTGCAGGCTTTGGGTGTGTCTCTAGCCATCAATGTCCCAGCTGAAGAGATGATGCTTCACCAACATGTCTTGGACTCCTTCCTTCAGTGGCCTCTGATCTTTCTCCTGGAGGGGGGGGATAAAGAGTGAAAGAAAGAGGCTGTTTGTTTAAAGGGAGTGTATAAGGAACAGCAGTTGCTGGGTGCAGTTTAAAATGTCCACAATGTAGGTCAAAGGGTTATGGGTGAGGTGTGCGCATTGGGATGGTTTTCACCAATGTTCACTATTCTACTATCACTAGCCACCACCAGCTACGTTCTCCAACAACTGAACCAGGAACAGCTTGTTGTTTAGATAACTCTAGTTTCCTATTCTAGTCCCTAAACCCATAGATGAGTAACTAGACCAACTACATTGACCAGAGATCAGAGTTTACCTAGAGATCCCAACTAAAGAGGTAATGGTCAACCAACACATCTGCAACCCCTTCTTTGAGAATGGATTTGCGGAATTCAGCCACACACAGGTATGAGTTCACAGGGTGGGTGGGTGTGTTTTACACACATACATACCTCTTTCTTGGCAGGCAGCTCACAGTCCTGAGAGAGACTGAAGGCAAACTTCGAGAGAACCCTAAGGAAACATCACCTTTTTAAAACCACACCACCATCCTTTCTACACATACACCATTTTATATCAATTTCACTTCATCCTGGCCTCTTAAGTCTTTCAAAAATAATCTAGCTGTTAATACGCTTGAATGGCGTGACTTAATCTTGTAATAGTCTGTTGGCACCGTCTGTGTGCGTTGATCTCACAGTTTCACTCAAATCTCCTTTGTTTTATTTCTCAATCATTCGTTCCAATCTCTTCTCATTCTCTCTTAATCTCTCCCACTCTGTCTCTCTCGTGAACATCTGTCTCAGTCTTTTACCTGAGCTCACACTTGATCTGGACCCATCCTGGGCTGCGTAGGAAGGACCAGGGCTGGTACCACTTCTCCACTGCAGGCATACTGGAACACAACACCTCCAACCACAGGTGTAACACCTGCTCACTGTGGTGTGAGAGAGATGTGGTTAGGGAGTGTTCACTGATAAGAGGGACAGCCAGGATCTCTGAGTGAGAGAATCTGTGTGACTCACTTGAGGCCCACGCAGAGGAGCGAGCGGAATTTGACGTCCATCTGAGCGTGTGCAGAGTCGTGGCTCATATTTACAGACTGCACCGCCTGAAAGAGACAGACTGAGGGCGCTGAAGCATCACTGAAACAAATGCTTATGAACAAAACATTCAGTGTAAAACTGTCTGTAGCCTAAGGCCTATGTTTCTACCAGTCAACCTTCACAGCCCATCGGCCCCTACCACCAGGCAGTTTTTTTCCTCCTTTATCTCCCTAATTTCGTGATATCCAATTGGTAGTTACTGTCTTGTCCCATCGCTCCAACTCCTGTACGTACTCAGGAGAGTTGAAGGTCGAGAGCCATGCGTCCTCTGAAACACGACCCCACCAAGCCACACTGCTTGTTGACACATTGCTCGCTTAACCCAAAAGCCAGCTGCACCAATGTGTCGGAGGAAACACCGTACAGCTGGCGACTGACATCCCAGCCAGCCAAACCCTCCCCTAACCTGGACGGCACTGGGTCAATTGTGCGCAGCCTCATGGGCCTCCCAGAGGTTTGTCAGTGAATTATTGTATAGTCAGTCTAGCCCGGGATTGAACCTGGGTCTGTAGTGACGCCTCTAGCATTGTGATGGAGTGCCTTAGTCTGCTGCACCACTCAGGAGGCCCAGATACTGTAAATTCAATAGAGAACTAGGTCCCATATTACACAGTTCTTTCAGCTCTTGGAGATGGAATGGGGAAGTCTTTAGTGGCGGGAAGTCTTTAGTGGCGGGAAGTCTTTAGTGGCGGGAAGTCTTTAGTGGCGGGAAGTCTTTAGTGGCGGGAAGTCTTTAGTGGCGGGAAGTCTTTAGTGGCGGGAAGTCTTTAGTGGCGGGAAGTCTTTAGTGGCGGGAAGTCTTTAGTGGCGGGAAGTCTTTAGTGGGAAGTCTTTAGTGGCGGGAAGTCTTTAGTGGCGGGAAGTCTTTAGTGGCGGGAAGTCTTTAGTGGCGGGAAGTCTTTAGTGGCGGGAAGTCTTTAGTGGCGGGAAGTCTTTAGTGGCGGGAAGTCTTTAGTGGCGGGAAGTCTTTAGTGGCGGGTCTTTAAGTCTTTAGTGGCGGGAAGTCTTTAGTGGCGGGAAGTCTTTAGTGGCGGGAAGTCTTTAGTGGCGGGAAGTCTTTAGTGGCGGGAAGTCTTTAGTGGCGGGAAGTCTTTAGTGGCGGGAAGTCTTTAGTGGCGGGAAGTCTTTAGTGGCGGGAAGTCTTTAGTGGCTTTAGGGGAAGTCTTTAGTGGCGGTCTTTAGTGGCGGGAAGTCTTTAGTGGCGGGAAGTCTTTAGTGGCGGGAAGTCTTTAGTGGCGGTCTTTAGTGGCGGGAGTCTTTAGTGGCGGGAAGTCTTTAGTGGCGGGAAGTCTTTAGTGGCGGGAAGTCTTTAGTGGCGGGAAGTCTTTAGTGGCGGGAAGTCTTTAGTGGCGGGAAGTCTTTAGTGGCGGGAAGTCTTTAGTGGCGGGAAGTCTTTAGTGGCGGGAAGTCTTTAGTGGCGGGAAGTCTTTAGTGGCGGGAAGTCTTTAGTGGCGGGAAGTCTTTAGTGGCGGGAAGACTTTAGTGGCGGGAAGACTTTAGTGGCAGGGTGTGAGGAAGACTTTAGTGGCAGGGTGTGAGGAAGACTTTAGTGGCAGGGTGTGAGGAAGACTTTAGTGGCAGGGTGTGAGGAAGACTTTAGTGGCAGGGTGTGAGGAAGACTTTAGTGGCAGGGTGTGAGGAAGACTTTAGTGGCAGGGTGTGAGGAAGACTTTAGTGGCAGGGTGTGAGGAAGACTTTAGTGGCAGGGTGTGAGGAAGACTTTAGTGGCAGGGTGTGAGGAAGACTTTAGTGGCAGGGTGTGAGGAAGTAAACAGGCTTGTTATAGGATAACATTTACAAAAGGACTCACTCTATAGAGCAGCTCCTCTGGTGTGAGAACCTTGCCATCCTCATCTAATCTGGGGGGAGAGAGAGAGAACTGATGGACTGCACCACACAACTAAGACAACTGTAGGAATCCTAGCTGTGCATATGGTACAGAGGTCTGTGTGTGTCTAAGTTACCTGTACGTCTTACACAGCACCAGTCTGGAGTAGACCGAGTTAAAGTCCCTCTCCACCTCTCTACTGGCTGCCTGAGGAGAAAACAGAGAGAACAGTCAGGTAAGGCACCGACAGACAGACACTGAACCCAGCCCTCGGTCTCCTACCTCCTCTATGAAGAGCCAGGGGTGGCAGGGTCCTCCCAGTATGGAGGGTTTCTTCAAACCGTGTTGGAAGATGGCCTTCAGGGCAGGACACAACGTCCCTCTGACCAGGTCTGTCACCGCCTCAGTCACTGAGTCATCACCCGCCAGAGAGTACTGGGGACAGCAGACCAGTTATACATACAATACTGACAAACCCATAGACTGGATATATCCACTACATGAACACTGACAAATTTAAGTCTGTTTTTACTAGACTGACTACACAATAATTCACTGACAAACCTCTTTGCTCCGCTCATCGAGGATTTCTACGAACTTGGCTGGAAACCAACCTTGAGTAAGAGAACAGATCATGAGATAGAAGTTTCCCCAAAGTGTTAGGAAAACATAGACTACAACATTCTACAGGACGTGTGGAGGGGAGATTGGGACAGAGATGGACATTCTACAGGACGTGTGGAGGGGAGATTGGGACAGAGATGGACATTCTACAGGACGTGTGGAGGGATTGGGACAGAGATTTCTACAGGGACAGAGATGGACATTCTACAGGACGTGTGGAGGGGAGATTGGGACAGAGATGGACATTCTACAGGACGTGTGGAGGGGAGATTGGGACAGAGATGGACATTCTACAGGACGTGTGGAGGGGAGATTGGGACAGAGATGGACATTCTACAGGACGTGTGGAGGGGAGATTGGGACAGAGATGGACATTCTACAGGACGTGTGGAGGGATTGGGACAGAGATGGACATTCTACAGGGAGGGAGATTGGGACAGAGATGGACATTCTACAGGACGTGTGGAGGGGAGATTGGGACAGAGATGGACATTCTACAGGACGTGTGGAGGGGAGATTGGGACAGAGATGGGGTGTTTTCATTCACCTCTCAGCCCATTGAGCTCTCCCACCCAACAGTGCTCATCTTTCTGGGAAAAAATCTGAGGGAGAAAGAAAAACAGAGGGATGAGATGGAGGAGTTAGTCACTTTTGTGAAACGTTTTTATTGTTTTTAAATATTTTTTTTTAACATGTATGTTTTCACATACATTTCACACGCTGTGTTTGCAAAAACAAAGTCAGTGTGCTGTTAACAGTATAGCTTTCCCACTGTCCCTATACCATACCGGGCTCCAACTAGTGCTACTCTGCTCACAAACACACGTGACCAACTTCCTTGACAACGTACCAACGGATTGAGCTACACAAATACATGGCAACATTTAAAGCAAGCTGTGGAGTGAAATTACAGCACTTAACTCCATTACATGTATGTGTTCTGTCCACTCACTGTGATGATGTCGTTCTTCCTGAAGCCCAGTTCGTCATCGTCATGGCGCTCAAAGTCCAACAGGGCTTTGGCCCGTCTCCGTCGGTTACGAGACACAACCAGGAAGTTCTCGTGGTCTCTCTGGTGGCTCTCCATGGAGTAGTCTGGAGTCAGGTCCTGAGAGGAGGAGGGACAGAGGGAGGGAGAGAGAGAAAGATGAAGAGAAGGCGAGAGGGGGAGGGACATAGATTAAACTAATCAAATTAGCTCAGAATGTGCTAGTGACTTGTGCATCAAACATGTCAATCAGAATGACTCCATTATTTCCTAACTGTGTCACAGTGTGAAGAACCATTGATTCAGTGATTTGATTTAATGACTGAGTGACTCATTGTTGGGTAACATGACTCACGGCGCTGCTGTGTCAGGGGAAGAATTCAATTATATGACTCATGCCACGATTACACCAGGCACTACCTAAAGCCATCTACTGGAGATCAGTCATGGGAAAGGGGGATAACCTAGTCAGTTGTACAACCATGCATTCAACTGAAATGTGTCTTTGCATTTAACCCAACCCCTTTGAATCAGAGAGGGGCAGAGGGCTGTCTTAAATTGACATCCAGGTCTTCAGCACCAGCATGGGGGAGGACAAGCGATGCATACATTCAGCGACTTAACGGCCAGCGACTGAGCTCAGAGACCAGAAAGTCACAGATTTCTGCAATTTATCAGCAAGGCGACCACAAGATAACCAGGATAACCCTAAGATAACCCTACCTAGCATTGTCACCATGCCAAATAGGCTAAGGTGACATTGTGCATGGTATTTAGGGAGAGCTCAGCTACTTCTTACTACAAGGCAGCTTCTCTTAAACGCGGGGTCAGTGAAACTGAGTCGATTCAGTAATCTGATTCAGTAGTGAGAATCACAGTGCTGGTGTGTTGGGGGTCCAGACAGCTATATGATTCAGTAGTGAGAATCACAGTGCTGGTGTGTTGGGGGTCCAGACAGCTATATGATTCAGTAGTGAGACTCACAGTGCTGGTGTGTCGGGGGTCCAGACAGCTATATGATTCAGTAGTGAGACTCACAGTGCTGGTGTGTCGGGGGTCCAGACAGCTATATGATTCAGTAATGAGATTCAGTGCTGGTGTGTTGGGGGTCCAGACAGCTATATGATTCAGTAGTGAGACTCACAGTGCTGGGGGTCCAGACAGCTATATGATTCAGTAATGAGATTCAGTGCTGGTGTGTCGGGGGTCCAGACAGCTATATGATTCAGTAATGAGATTCAGTGCTGGTGTGTTGGGGGTCCAGACAGCTATATGATTCAGTAATGAGATTCAGTGCTGGTGTGTTGGGGGTCCAGACAGCTATATGATTCAGTAATGAGATTCAGTGCTGGTGTGTTGGGGGTCCAGACAGCTATATGATTCAGTAATGAGATTCAGTGCTGGTGTGTTGGGGGTCCAGACAGCTATATGATTCAGTAATGAGATTCAGTGCTGGTGTGTTGGGGGTCCAGACAGCTATATGATTCAGTAATGAGATTCAGTGCTGGTGTGTCGGGGGTCCAGACAGCTATATAATTCAGTAATGAGATTCAGTGCTGGTGTGTTGGGGGTCCAGACAGCTATATGATTCAGTAGTGAGACTCACAGTGCTGGTGTGTCGGGGGTCCAGACAGCTATATGATTCAGTAATGAGATTCAGTGCTGGTGTGTTGGGGGTCCAGACAGCTATATGATTCAGTAGTGAGACTCACAGTGCTGGGGGTCCAGACAGCTATATGATTCAGTAATGAGATTCAGTGCTGGTGTGTTGGGGGTCCAGACAGCTATATGATTCAGTAATGAGATTCAGTGCTGGTGTGTTGGGGGTCCAGACAGCTATATGATTCAGTAATGAGATTCAGTGCTGGTGTGTTGGGGGTCCAGACAGCTATATGATTCAGTAATGAGATTCAGTGCTGGTGTGTTGGGGGTCCAGACAGCTATATGATTCAGTAATGAGATTCAGTGCTGGTGTGTTGGGGGTCCAGACAGCTATATGATTCAGTAATGAGATTCAGTGCTGGTGTGTTGGGGGTCCAGACAGCTATATGATTCAGTAGTGAGACTCACAGTGCTGGTGTTTTGAAAAGAAGGTCGACAACATCCGATCCTCGTTTGCTAAGTCAAACGACACCGCTGGTTCTGCTCACACTGCCCTACCCTGTGCTCTGACCTCTTTCTCCCCTCTCTCTCCAGATGAAATCTCGAGTCTTGTGACGGCCGGCCGCCCAACAACCTGCCCGCTTGACCCTATCCCCTCCTCTCTTCTCCAGACCATTTCCGGAGACCTTCTCCCTTACCTCACCTCGCTCATCAACTCATCCCTGACCGCTGGCTACGTCCCTTCAGTCTTCAAGAGAGCGAGAGTTGCACCCCTTCTGAAAAAAACCTACACTCGATCCCTCCGATGTCAACAACTACAGACCAGTATCCCTTCTTTCTTTTCTCTCCAAAACTCTTGAAAGTGCCGTCCTTGGCCAGCTCTCCCGCCATCTCTCAGAATGACCTTCTTGATCCAAATCAGTCAGGTTTCAAGACTAGTCATTCAACGGAGACTGCTCTTCTCTGTATCACGGAGGCGCTCCGCACTGCTAAAGCTAACTCTCTCTCCTCTGCTCTCATCCTTCTAGACCTATCGGCTGCCTTCGATACTGTGAACCATCAGATCCTCCTCTCCACCCTCTCCGAGTTGGGCATCTCCGGCGCGGCCCACGCTTGGATTGCGTCCTACCTGACAGGTCGCTCCTACCAGGTGGCGTGGCGAGAATCTGTCTCCTCACCACGCGCTCTCACCACTGGTGTCCCCCAGGGCTCTGTTCTAGGCCCTCTCCTATTCTCGCTATACACCAAGTCACTTGGCTCTGTCATAACCTCACATGGTCTCTCCTATCATTGCTATGCAGACGACACACAATTAATCTTCTCCTTTCCCCCTTCTGATGACCAGGTGGCAAATCGCATCTCTGCATGTCTGGCAGACATATCAGTGTGGATGACGGATCACCACCTCAAGCTGAACCTCGGCAAGACGGAGCTGCTCTTCCTCCCGGGGAAGGACTGCCCGTGCCATGATCTCGCCATCACGGTTGACAACTCCATTGTGTCCTCCTCCCAGAGCGCTAAGAACCTTGGCGTGATCCTGGACAACACCCTGTCGTTCTCAACTAACATCATGGCGGTGGCCCGTTCCTGTAGGTTCATGCTCTACAACATCCGCAGAGTACGACCCTGCCTCACACAGGAAGCGGCGCAGGTCCTAATCCAGGCACTTGTCATCTCCAGTCTGGATTACTGCAACTCTCTGTTGGCTGGGCTCCCTGCCTGTGCCATTAAACCCCTACAACTCATCCAGAACGCCGCAGCCCGTCTGGTGTTCAACCTTCCCAAGTTCTCTCACGTCACCCCGCTCCTCCGCTCTCTCCACTGGCTTCCAGTTGAAGCTCGCATCCGCTACAAGACCATGGTGCTTGCCTACGGAGCTGTGAGGGGAACGGCACCTCAGTACCTCCAGGCTCTGATCAGGCCCTACACCCAAACAAGGGCACTGCGTTTATCCACCTCTGGCCTGCTCGCCTCCCTACCACTGAGGAAGTACAGTTCCCGCTCAGCCCAGTCAAAACATGTTCGCTACTCTGGCCCCCCAATGGTGGAACAAACTCCCTCACGACGCAAGGACAGCGGAGTCAATCACCACCTTCCGGAGACACCTGAAACCCCACCTCTTTAAGGAATACCTAGGATAGGATAATCCTTCTCACCCCCCCCCCCTTAAAAGATTTAGATGCACTATTGTAAAGTGGCTGTTCCACTGGATGTCATAAGGTGAATGCACCAATTTGTAAGTCGCTCTGGATAAGAGCGTCTGCTAAATGACTTAAATGTAAATGTAAATGGTGTGTCGGGGGTCCAGACAGCTATATGATTCAGTAGTGAGACTCACAGTGCTGGTGTGTCGGGGGTCCAAACAGCTATATGATTCACTAGTGAGACTCACAGTGCTGGTGTGTCGGAGGTCCAGACAGCTATATGATTCACTAGTGAGACTCACAGTGCTGGTGTGTTCAGTAGTGAGACTCACAGTGCTGGTGTGTTGGGGGTCCAGACAGGGGTCCAGACAGCTATATGATTCAGTAGTGAGACTCACAGTGCTGGTGTGTTGGGGGTCCAGACAGCTATATGATTCAGTAATGAGATTCAGTGCTGGTGTGTTGGGGGTCCAGACAGCTATATGATTCAGTAATGAGATTCAGTGCTGGTGTGTTGGGGGTCCAGACAGCTATATGATTCAGTAATGAGATTCAGTGCTGGTGTGTTGGGGGTCCAGACAGCTAGTAATGATTCAGTGCTGGTGTGTTGGGGGTGAGATTCAGTGCTGGTGCTGGTGTGTTGGGGTCCAGACAGCTATATGATTCAGTAATGAGATTCAGTGCTGGTGTGTTGGGGGTCCAGACAGCTATATGATTCAGTAATGAGACTCAGTGCTGGTGTGTTGGGGGTCCAGACAGCTATATGATTCAGTAGTGAGACTCACAGTGCTGGTGTGTCGGGGGTCCAGACAGTGGAAGTGTTCAGCGGTGCGGGTGATGGCCTCTCGGAGCGCTGCTACCAGCTCTGTCTGCTTGATGTTCTTAGACTTGAGAGCCTCCGCCTCGTCCTCACCCCACAACAGAGAGCTCAGAGTGGACTTCCTACGTAGCGACTGTCTCCTCACAACCTATAGACACACTCTGGTTAGACATGCTATCACACACACACACACACACCTATCAGACCACTCACTTTATTGAGGTTGTTGTTGAGTGTATGGGAGTTGTTTGTGTTGAGCTGGGCCTGCTCATTGAGGATGTAAGCCAGGTGTTTGTTCCTCTGGGCCTCCAGTGTGTCCTGGGACAGCGCCCCCGCCAGCCTCATGGCCTCCCCCAGTACAGCAGCCCCGTCACCCAGCTGGCTGGGCAGATCGGACAGCGTGTTGAAGATGGACGCAGAGTTCTCAGAGGACACCAGCTCCTCCTCCTGTAGGGGAGAGAGGAGAAGGTCAACCTCCTGTAGGGGGGAGAGGAGAGGGTTAAACAGGGGAATGACCAATCCCAAATCCCCAAGACACTTGTAGGCCTCTAGATCTGAAAGGGTTGGATAGATGTAAGAAAAAGAGGTGGAGTTATTACTGTATGATTTTCAATACCAATCCAATCCTTTCTGATCTACACAGGTCTAGGGAGTAGGGGTTGGTTTAAAATCAAACCAGCAACCAGCCAGCCAATGAGAAACAACTATCCCACCTTCATCTTGAGCATGCCCAGTGTGACCTGGAAGAGGACCACAGAGCCCTGGTAGAACAGAAGGTCCCAGATCCTCAGCAGGATGCGGATGTCCACCACACTGGCAAACGATGTCAGGAACCAGTGCAGCGTGATCAGAGACAACTCTGGGGGAGGAGAGGAGACGAAGGGAAGGGTTAGGACACACAGGCAGGTTGATCTCCTACACTACACATGACATTCTTAGCAATGTTTGTGGCCTCTAAACACCAGACTTTAAAAGCCTTATTGCAGTTTCCCTGTAGCTCCCCTAGATCCCTATTCACATTAACATCTTAGTCATTTAGCAGACGCTTTTATCCAGAGTGACTTACACTAGTGCATTCAATCTTAAGTTAGCTATGTGTGAGACAACCACAGTTCCTTTTCCTCCATAAAGTAGTTACCAGCAAATTAGGATAAGACGAGTGTTAAAGTGTAAAGAACCCCCCCATCTCTCTCACCGATGTCATGCTCCTGCAGAAGCCTGTCCAGGCTTGGTAGATACTGGACTATGAGCTGTCTGAGGACCCTCTGGTCTGTCTGGACCCCCAGCAGGGTGGAGGAGAAGTAGGAGGGTGGCAGCAGGTCCTCAATCAGGGCACACATCATCCACAGCACGTCCTCCTCCTCCAGGAACAGCAACAGACATGACACCACCTGGGGATGGGGAGAGCGTGGAGAAAATAAACAGAGGAGATTATATCTTTATTGTCCCCGTTGGGCAATTCGGTTGCAGCGAAAATACAGAGTCTGGGCAGATACAAACATATAGAAATTACAGTAGAGGTATTACAAACTCCCTAGATTAAAGAGTTAATCAAGAACAAGATCAAAGTAATATTTAAAATACTATTTAAAACGTGCAGAAAGGGACCTGGATCATATGCCAGGTCGTTACCAGCCAGAGGAAAGTGTATTAACCTGGATGGTAATATGCCAGGTCGTTACCAGCCAGAGGAAAGTGTATTAACCTGGATGGTAATATGCCAGGTCGTAACCAGACAGAGGAAAGTGTATTAACCTGGATGGTAATGTATTAACCTGGATGGTAATATGCCAGGTCGTACCAGCCAGAGGAAAGTGTATTAACCTGGATGGTAATATGCCAGGTCGTAACCAGACAGAGGAAAGTGTATTAACCTGGATGGTAATATGCCAGGTCGTTACCAGCCAGAGGAAAGTGTATTAACCTGGATGGTAATATGCCAGGTCGTAACCAGACAGAGGAAAGTGTATTAACCTGGATGGTAATATGCCAGGTCGTAACCAGACAGAGGAAAGTGTATTAACCTGGATGGTAATATGCCAGGTCGTAACCAGACAGAGGAAAGTGTATTAACCTGGATGGTAATATGCCAGGTCGTTACCAGACAGAGGAAAGTGTATTAACCTGGATGGTAATATGCTCGCTAGCCAGAGGAAAGTGTATTAACCTGGATGGTAATATGCCAGGTCGTAACCAGACAGAGGAATGTATTAACCTGGATGGTAATATGCCAGGTCGTTACCAGCCAGAGGAAAGTGTATTAACCTGGATGGTAATATGCCAGGTCGTTACCAGCCAGAGGAAAGTGTATTAACCTGGATGGTAATATGCCAGGTCGTTACCAGCCAGAGGAAAGTGTATTAACCTGGATGGTAATATGCCAGGTCTTTACCAGACAGAGGAAAGTGTATTAACCTGGATGGTAATATGCCAGGTCGTTACCAGACAGGAAAGTGTATTAACCTGGATGGTAATATGCCAGGTCGTTACCAGACAGGAAAGTGTATTAACCTGGATGGTAATATGCCAGGTCTTTACCAGTGTATGGTAATATGCCAGCCAGACAGGAAAGTGTATTAACCTGGATGGTAATATGCCAGGTCGTTACCAGCCAGAGGAAAGTGTATTAACCTGGATGGTAATATGCCAGGTCGTTACCAGCCAGAGGAAAGTGTATTAACCTGGATGGTAATATGCCAGGTCGTTACCAGACAGAGGAAAGTGTATTAACCTGGATGGTAATATGCCAGGTCGTTACCAGACAGAGGAAAGTGTATAGACCGTAACTACACAATAGAGCACAGTGAACGTCCTCCTTACCATGCCTGTGCCTTGGCAGTAGCCGATGTCTGGGTAGAGCCATGCCAGGCCCCGCAGTACCCGCCTCAGCCTGGGAACACCCACACTCTGCAGGCTGCAGAAACACGCGTTGGAGGGCATGGTCCGCAACAGGTCCTTCTCTATCTGAGAGAGGGGGAAGAGATGGACGGAGTGGTATGAGAAAGGGTGGAGAGATAGAGGGAAGACAAAGAGGGGGGAAATATTGTTTTTCAACCAATGTGTTGTAAGAGTTTACAGATTTATTAGCATCTATAAATGAATAATCGACCATTAATACATCACTTATACAGGTTAACAATGTTTGATCCTCAATCACAGATTTTCATCAAGGGAGAGAAACATCTTACATCATCAGTACTATTCCACCCCTCCACCTGGAGTCATCTGGATGTACAGTACCTCAGCATCCAGTACCTGTTTGGCAGCAGTGGTCTCGTCGTTGGTGCTGTTCTTAACGATCTCTTTGTAGGAGATCTCTGTAGTCCTTTTCTTCTGCAGAGCTCCAGACAGACGCATCCACAACTAGCATGACCAGAGGGGGGGGGGGCAGTCAGACAACAGACTAGAGGTCGACCGATTATGATTTTTCAACGCCGATACCGATTATTGGAGGACCAAAAAAAAATAACTTTTATATATAAAATCAGACATAATTATAATATAAAAACACACAGAAATACGAGCCTTAGGTCATTAATATGGTAAAATCCGGAAACTATCATTTTGAAAATACAAAATGTTTATTCTTTCAGTGAAATACGGAACCGTTCCATATTTTATCTAACAGGTGGCATCCCAAAGTCTAAATATTGCTGTTACATTGCACAACCTTCAATGTTATGTCATAATTATGTACAATTCTGGCAAATTAATTACGGTCTTTGTTAGGAAGAAATGGTCTTCACACAGTTCACACAGTTCTCAACAAGCCAGGTGGCCCAAACTGCTGCATATACCCTGACTCTGTTGCACAGAATGCAAGAGAAGTGACACAATTTCCCATGTTAAAATAAATTAATGTTAGCAGACAGTATTAACTAAATATGCAGGTTTAAAAATATATACTTGTGTATTGATTTTAAGAAAGGCATTGATGTTGATGGTTAGGTACACATTGGTGCAACTATTGTGCTTTTTTTCGTGAATGCGCTTGTTAAATAACCCGTTTGGCGAAGTAGGCTGTGATTCAATGATAAATGAACAGGCACTGCATTGATTATATGCAACGCAGGACAAGCTAGATAAACTAGTAATATCATCAACTATGTGTAGTTAACTAATGATTATGTTAAGATTGATTGTATTTTATAAGATAAGTTTAATGCTAGCTAGCATCTTACCTTGGCTCCTTGCTGCACTCGTGTAACAGGTAGTCAGCCTGCAACGCAGTCTCCTTGTGGAGTGCAATGTAATCGGCTATAATCGATGTCCAAAAATGCGGATTACAGATTATGAAAACTTGAAAATTGTCCCTAATTAAATCAGCCATTCCGATGAATCGGTCGACCTCTACAACAGACATCTCTGAATCAGGTTATACACCGTAGTAGAAGTTGGCCCTTTGACCACTTTATCTCCCCTTACTGGTCTGTGGTCTCATTCTGCCTTTTCCCTTTGTTAAAACCTCTACTG
The DNA here is from genome assembly GCF_021184085.1 of Oncorhynchus gorbuscha. NCBI lineage: Eukaryota > Metazoa > Chordata > Actinopteri > Salmoniformes > Salmonidae > Oncorhynchus > Oncorhynchus gorbuscha. The sequence goes on along the minus strand of NW_025746185.1, from coordinate 40,839 downwards.
CTGTGTTTCCCCCCTCTAGGCCCCCTTACCTGTGGTCTCATGCTGTGTGGTATGCCCCCCTCTAGGCCCCCTTACCTGTGGTCTCATGCTGTGTGGTATGCCCCCTCCCCCTAGGCCCCCTTACCTGTGGTCTCATGCTGTGTGGTATGCCCCCCTCTAGGCCCCCTTACCTGTGGTCTCATGCTGTGTGGTATGCCCCCCTCTAGGCCCCCTTACCTGTGGTCTCATGCTGTGTGGTATGCCCCCCTCTAGGCCCCCTTACCTGTGGTCTCATGCTGTGTGGTATGCCCCCTCTAGGCCCCCTTACCTGTGGTCTCATGCTGTGTGGTATGCCCCCTCTAGGCCCCCTTACCTGTGGTCTCATGCTGTGTGGTATGCCCCCTCTAGGCCCCCTTACCTGTGGTCTCATGCTGTGTGGTATGCCCCCTCTAGGCCCCCTTACCTGTGGTCTCATGCTGTGTGGTATGCCCCCTCCCCCTTACCTGTGGTCTCATGCTGTGTGGTATGCCCCCTCTACCTGTGGTCTCATGCTGTGTGGTATGCCCCCTCTAGGCCCCCTTACCTGTGGTCTCATGCTGTGTGGTATGCCCCCTCTAGGCCCCCTTACCTGTGGTCTCATGCTGTGTGGTATGCCCCCTCTAGGCCCCCTTACCTGTGGTCTCATGCTGTGTGGTATGCCCCCTCTAGGCCCCCTTACCTGTGGTCTCATGCTGTGTGGTATGCCCCCTCTAGGCCCCCTTACCTGTGGTCTCATGCTGTGTGGTATGCCCCCTCTAGGCCCCCTTACCTGTGGTCTCATGCTGTGTGGTATGCCCCCTCCCCCCTTACCTGTGGTCTCATGCTGTGTGGTATGCCCCCTCTAGGCCCCCTTACCTGTGGTCTCATGCTGTGTGGTATGCCCCCTCTAGGCCCCCTTACCTGTGGTCTCATGCTGTGTGGTATGCCCCCCTCTAGGCCCCCTTACCTGTGGTCTCATGCTGTGTGGTATGCCCCCCTCTAGGCCCCCTTACCTGTGGTCTCATGCTGTGTGGTATGCCCCCCTCTAGGCCCCCTTACCTGTGGTCTCATGCTGTGTGGTATGCCCCCCAGCACCAGGGAGCCGAGGCGTTCAGAGCGGGGCAGGACAGGGGAGATGAGGTCCCAGGTCAGGTCTCCTACGGTGTGGTTGTGGGTGAACTCCAGGTGGGCCTGCCAGCGCAGCCTCTGCTGGGGGTCCTCTCTCTGGGGCTCTGGCCTCGGCTCTGGCTCGACTCCATCTGGAGGGGGAGAGGATGGTGTTCAACTACAGTTATCGTTGTTCAGGGTTATACTCCTGCATTCCTGTTACTTTGGCACTGTCTGCTTCCCCTGTTTGAATGATTTCTCCTCCTCCACCACTCACTGCTGCTGTACATAGTCTATTGGTAGATAGCCCACCCATTTTCACCTACCTCATTCCCATACTGTTTTTATTTATTTACTTTTCTGCTCTTTTGCACTCCAGTGCTAATCTGCAAAATTGTAATTATTCGCCTACCTCCTCATGCCTTTTGCACACATTGTATATAGACTCCCCCTTTTTTTCTACTGTGTTATTGACTTGTTAATTGTTTACTCCATGTGTAACTCTGTTGTCTGTTCACACTGCTATGCTTTATCTTGGCCAGGTCGCAGTTGCAAATGAGAACTTGTTCTCAACTAGCCTACCTGGTTAAATTAAGGTGAAAAAAATAAAATAAAATAAGGTCTGCTTCCCCTGTTTAAATGATTTCTCCTCCACCACCACTAAGGTCTGCTTCCCCTGTTTGAATGATTTCTCCTCCTCCACCACTAAGGTCTGCTTCCCCTGTTTGAATGATTTCTCCTCCTCCACCACCACTAAGGTCTGCTTCCCCTGTTTGAATGATTTCTCCTCCTCCACCACCACTAAGGTCTGCTTCCCCTGTTTGAATGATTTCTCCTCCTCCACCACCACTAAGGTCTGCTTCCCCTGTTTGAATGATTTCTCCTCCTCCACCACTAAGGTCTGCTTCCCCTGTTTGAATGATTTCTCCTCCTCCACCACCAAGGTCTGCTTCCCCTGTTTGAATGATTTCTCCTCCTCCACCACTAAGGTCTGCTTCCCCTGTTTAAATGATTTCTCCTCCTCCACCACTAAGGTCTGCTTCCCCTGTTTAAATGATTTCTCCTCCTCCACCACTAAGGTCTGCTTCCCCTGTTTGAATGATTTCTCCTCCTCCACCACTAAGGTCTGCTTCCCCTGTTTAAATGATTTCTCCTCCTCCACCACCAAGGTCTGCTTCCCCTGTTTGAATGATTTCTCCTCCTCCACCACCAAGGTCTGCTTCCCCTGTTTGAATGATTTCTCCTCCTCCACCACTAAGGTCTGCTTCCCCCATTTTAACCCATTAGACATGGGCCCAACAACAGCCCCAGTGTTCAGCGGTGTCTCAGTTCCTTTACAGTGGACTACATCTACAGTATCAGCAACAGGTCAATAGGATTTCAGGAAGCAGTGCAAGTCACTTTACCTCTATTTAACTAGGCAAGTCAGTTAAGAACAAATTCTTATTTACAATGACTGCCTTTCCCCCAGCTAAACCCTAACCCGGATGACACTGTCCAATTGTGTGCAATCCTATGGGACTCCCAATCACGACCGGTTGTGATACAGCCTGGACTCGAACCAGGATCTGTAGTGACACCTCTAGCACTGAGATGCAGTGTCTTAGACCACTGTGCCACTCGGGAGGCCTCAATTCAATGCCTGTGAATTGATCACAGGTATTGAATTGATCGGTCACACGTTGCATACTGTAACTGTACAGCTATAGCTGAAAAATCTGAAAGACGATGGCCAGAGCTTACCCATGATGTTGCGGAACGATTTCATTCAAGAAGTCAGTTTTAGTCAACGTATGGAATAGTTGGGAAATGACAAATCCGAAGTGCCCACTTTGTGCAAATGTGGTGTCTTTTCCTATGATATATGACATACACATTATGTTCAGCCTACGTTACATTTCAGGGCTGGGTTTTATTTGGATGTTACCACCAACCAGCATGCCACTGTTTATTCATCAGAAACAGGTGCAGTGTTATTCATTTTCATGACTGAGATGAGCCAAACAGCCTTGTGTCCACTTGTCAACCTGAGCCATGGAGCAAATTCAAATGGGGCGTGGAAAAGGGATTTTGCACCTCCACTTTTTTATTTTTTTGACCAGAAATGAATCATCCATTGGATAATATATTTTTAATAAAGACTAGCTAAAAATAATGTATCTGACCATTTTATAAATGGAATAATTGCGTGATATGATAATATTTTGCAAATCCGCAGCCGTAGTGATCAAAACCAAAGTTGCTCCTCTACGCGTTCCACTGCTTTGATTGGTGTAACGTTAGCTAGAAACCACAACCGTCTATCAAGATAATGAAAAGCACCGTGAAAGAACATTCAAGGAACTTCGTCACGTCATTTGCGGCGTGAATGATCATGAGGTAAGTCATTGTGTTGCCCATCATATCACTTCCCGTGAGAACCATGAACACAGGCTGACTTGGCTTTGTTGTACCGCAGCCTGCCAGCAGCCTGCTAGCAGCATACCTCCCAAAGGTTGCACTGTGTCCATTACAATGGAGAAAAACACATTTCAGCTTTATTTCAATAGTAATCTATATTACTGGAGCGTCATTTTTTCTAACAATTTCAATGGTGGATTCGTGGACGCAATTTAGGGAAGATGCCACAACTATGGAGATAAAAATCGATGGCGAAGTCAAAGACAGGCCAGTGGTTACCAGCAGTGGAGTAGCTTTCCCTAAATCAATGCTTATGACTCGGTGCAACTCAACTGTGTTTTGATCCAGGGAAAAGAAAGAGGGCTGAGCACAACCCACCACGGTAGTCAACTCTTAATCTACTGAATGACTGCTAACATATTGCTGGGTGAGTAAAGACCGATATCATTTAAAAGAAGCAAATCACATTAAAATTGATGCATGCAATGAGTGATATCTGTGATGTTGAAGGTTTGAGTCCTATGTTTTCTTCTTACCATCACTGTCCAGCCTGAAGCCAAACTCATCATACTGCAGTTCTGCCTCCTCTGTTGGGTCCTTCTGTAAACAGAGACAATAAGAGCCATACAACAAGTCCCATGACATATTATATTAAAGTACAAGATAAATCACAGTAAACACTAAGGGTTAAGCAGTACCTTTATAGGTCAATGAGTGCAAACAAGACGCTACAAGAATTAATGGAAAAAAAGATGAATATGGGCAGGTGTGGTAAAAACATTCACATTCAATAAATCCAGAAATAGCCTAGAAAACCACAGTACTAAGCTAGAGGCTCCCTCTCCTCAGTGTTTACCTAGCAGTGCAAAGATGTTAGGTCAGTCTGTACCTGATAGTACTTGGCCAGGATGTCCTGGGGCCACATACTGGAGGTCAGGGCTGAGAAGGGGCCCCCAGGGGCTGGAGTGTAACCACCTGGAACACAGAGGGGGGAAGGAATGAGAGAAGAGGGAGATAGAAGAGGAAAATGGAGGTACTGTGAGGATAAACTGATTGTGAGTCAAATAATGTGAGGGACAAAGAAAATAGAAGGACAAGAGAGGAAACATGAAGGGAAAGGGGCAAGGTGGGATGACAGAGGACTGAATGAGAATAGACTGACAGGAGGAAAATCAAACCCTGACAGAGAAGTTTGAGAAAAAGACGGAATGGAAAATGATGGGGGGGTGAGAGGAGAAACTGGCAGAAGGATAATCAAAAGCACTATCAGAAAGGGGAAGCGTAAGGGAAAGAAAAGGGAGAGGACGGAGGGAAGAGGGGAAGAGAGGGATGGGAGCCCTTACCTGACATGCCGGAGGAGAGCAGAATGAATAAGGTGTGTGTTGGTGTAGACAACCACTCTGGGAAAGGAGGGAGATCAGATACTAGCACCGACTCTGGAAGGAGAAAACACATACTGGGTCAGACAGGTCATTTGTAACTCACTCACACTAATGTCCCAAAGATTAGTCCCCCTTTAGTTAACTCCTTTTTGAATCCAAGAGTGGCAGAAGAGCTCCTGCATGTTCAGTTTGGTCTTCAATTCCATGTAGCAAGGTAGCCAGCATCAGTACATCCTTTCATAATCAGTCTTTCCCTCCCCTAGAAAGGAGGGGTCAGTTCAAACACATTTACAGACACTAGACAGAGCACACAATAAGAGCTTAACCCTTCTCCATGTGAAGCAGTAAAACTACTGGAGCAACAGCCTCTCTCTCATGAACACACCTCTTCCTTATAGAAAACAAACAAAACAGAAGACACTCACATGACCTATTCTTGCACCATGCAGTCAGGATCAAAACTGATAGAACAAGAGAGGGAGGTCAGGATGGAGAGAGATACAATGAGGAAAGAGATTGAAGTGAGAGATGGAGGAAGAACAGATCATCAGAGCAAGAGAGGGAGCGAGTGGGAGAAAGAAAGAACTGGGGGTGTGTGAAGGAGGAAGAGGGATAAAACTCTGAAGCACCAACTGTTCTCATGCAATAATCATGGCAACGTGACCATGGCAGCTGCTCCACATACTGTAAATATTGCCCTTCCTTGACTTCTCTCAAACACTATAAGAGTGTTATTGTCATGAAAGTAAACCCATGACATGCCTAGCTCCTCAGGGAGTAGAAGGGGGGGCTGGCAGCAGCATTTGAACTTGGTGTATTTGAATGAGCAGCAGTTAAGTGTACCCATTAAGACCACTTCCATCTTTGTATTCAAAGTAGAAAAATAAAAATGTTCTGCTATTTAATGTTTCAACCAGTTATTCTAAGCCTCTCTTTGTTAGTGATGGCAGTTTAACAGTCTGATGAGATTGAAAAACAGCTTCTGTCTCTCGGTCCCAGCTTTGATGCATCTGCACTGACCTCATCTTCTGGATGATAGCAGGGTGAACAGGCAGTGGCTCGGGTGGTTGTTGTCCTTGATGATCTTTTTGGCCTTCCTGTGGCATCGGTGCTGTAGGTGTCCTGGAGGGAAGGTAGTTTGCCCCCGGTGATTCTTTGTGCAGACTGCACCACCCTCCTCCCTTTGTGCAGTTGCCGTACCAGGTGGTGATACAGTCCGATAGGACTGTTGTGCCTTCTTCACCACGCTGTCTGTGTGGGTGGACTATTTCAGTTTGTCCGTGATGTGTACGACGAGGAACATTTTTTTTTTAAATTACAAAAAATATATTTTATTTTTTTTTAAAAACTTTCCACCTTCTCCATTACTGTCCTTTGTTTTGTTGACATTGAGTGAGAGGTTATTGAACTTTCCGAACACCACACTCCGAGGGCACGGACCTCCTCCCTGTAGGCCGTCTCGTCGTTGTTGGAAATCAAGCCTGAGTAGCAGACAGTTTACTCTGGGCACTTTATTCATCCAAGCTACTCAATACTGCCCCCAGCCTTAACAAGTTAAACATATTGCACTTTTACTTTCTTCTCCAACACTTTGTTTTTGCATTATTTAAACCAAATTGAACATGTTTCATTATTTATTTGAGGCTAAATTGATTTTATTGATGTATTATATCAAGTTAAAATAAGTGTTCATTCAGTATTGTTGTAATTGACATTATTACAAAGTAATTAATTAATTAAAAATCGACCGATTAATCGGTATTGGCTTTTTTCGGGCCTCCAATAATCGGGTATCGGCGTTGAAAAATCATAATCGGTCGACCTCTATTACAAATATTTTTTTTTTAGATATATATTTAAAATATATATATTTGTAATAGAGGTCGACCGATTAGGATTTTACACCGCCGATACCGATTATTGGAGGACCAAAAAAAAGCCGATACCAATTAATTGTCCGATTTTAGATTTTTTTTAAAAATGTATATATTTAAAATATATATCTAAAATTGGACAATTAATTGGTATTGGCTTTTTTTTGGTCCTCCAATAATCGGTATCGGTGTTGTAAAATCATAATCGGTCGACCTCTAGTCTGGGTAAGCATTATCTAATTATTAAAACATATTTTTGGGGACAGTTTGTTTTTGATATTGCTACTATACAAATATGCAAGTAACCATTTCACTGTATCATTTCCACCTTCTGTATAATGTGCATGTGACAAAAACAGATTTGACATAGTGTGTGTTTACTACAGACGGTAATGTGAAGACCTGCACCAAAGTCAGATTAGGATATAGGCCAAGACTGTATTTTTACCTGGAGTTTCCTTATTGAAGGCTACTTACTACATTTAGTCTTGAAATCTTTGGTTGTTTACTACACCACTCTGTTTCTCACATGGCCTCACATGTGAATCATGAACGTGACGGGTGGGGCTAAGGCTTAAGAGGATGTGAATGATGCTGAATGGGTGTCGACAGAGAAGAGCTCTCCAGTAACTGAACCAAAACACTAAAAAGGGCCATTTTCTCAAAAGTGGGGTTACAAGCTTAACTTTCAAAGCAGAATTACTTACCCTGCAGTTAAGGAACAATGGGTATCATATACTATTGTTCAGGCTCAGAGTCTCTACCTTTATCCCAATATTTTTTTTTTTTTAAACGTTTCAAAATGTTTCTCCATAGGACCGAATCCAGATGGTGAGTCACAAATATCCACAACCTAATACACCAATATTACCTGTCACTGTTACTTTTAAGTCCGCTTTTGAAAATACATGCATACAAGTACTTATACTTACTCTGAAATAAAGGGTATTTTAGTTAATTGCATTACGATCAGTGAGTTTAATATTATGCAAGTAATTTGGGATTAACAAATGACACTGATGATTTGTTGAGTTACTGAATCTCTGATAGAAATCAATACAGTTAAACTATTCACTAGCGAAACATGTAGTCTCATCTCCGTAACCTGTGTATCATTACCGTAATGCACCGATATTGAGATTAGGAAAAATAAAATGTATACTTTAAGCAATTTTGTCTTAATCTTCATCCAGATATGTGCATAAATACAACTCATAAATAACACTGTATATATAAGTGATGACAAAAACCTTTCAAAAGTTTTGTTACTGGAATGAGAAATTACAAAGCAGTTACATTTGTAATAGTTTTATTTTCAGTGTGATGTTTAACTCAGGCCTTGTCATTAGGGGAGCAATGTTACAAAGTATTAAATAGATTTGCGTACAACTTTTTGGGACTTTTAAAACGGTTGCAATAAGGAAAGTTTTTGAATTGGTAGTTGTGGAAATTGTGGTAAAATGCGTATCTGATCAAAACATGTATCCTAATAATAATATAAATATCTCAGTGATCCAAGAGGAAATGTCATGAAAAATAACACGATCATTCTTTGGGTCAAATGTCAGTTGTGTGAGAATTACCCATGCTTGTGTGCATGTTTCTGCGTTTGCAAGGACAAATCAACAGGCGTTAGCCTATCTGGTGAATGAATAACGAAGCCTAAAATCGTGTGTGTGAGTGAGTGAGTGAAAGAGAAACCCTTCTGCAGCCAATGCTGTCAGTAGAAAATCCCCACTCGATAACACACAACTCACACACAGTAGTGACCCTATCAGTTCATACCCAGACTCATATCACAGCGAGTATAGATAGAGCTTACAGACATACACAGTTACCTCATCACAGGCCTAAAGAACACCTAGTTGGTTACCCATGGAGACCGTTTCCCCCGGAGACAGTGTCGTCTCTTAATCTTGGATTGGGAGGAAAGCTCACTCAAGTCTTATGAGCTGTGTAGCCTAGAAGATGTTTGTTTGCCATTCCTTTGAGCCAACAAGTCATGTTCTCTAATCACTATGACAAAAACACATTACAGCGCCCCTGGGCCCTAGTAACACAGTGTCCATGTTAACAAACAGTACTTAGCCTATTGAAGTTGTAATCAGCGACAGCCAGACTTGTTGACCGGAAGTGATGTGGGGACAGGTCACACAGAAACATTTTAAAAAGCACACACGCTTCGCACAACACACAATTTTACAACACCAGGAGACCTTTTACTAACCTGTTTAGCTTGCTGAACTGTGACAATCACTCCCGGCAACTCTACCATGGTAACCAACGACAGCTTCATGGAAACAGACACTGTTGGAAAACAAACGTTGCGGCAACACGACCACCTTGAAATGATTCAACAGCAGGAGGCTCGCTCTTCTGATACAACTTCCTAGAGACCATTCATTCACAGTAAACAGCCCCACTATCACCTCCTCATAAACAGACTACATTAGCATAATAGCTATAGCCAGCCAGCCAAGCATATCAGGCCAACCACCATGGCAACAAAGCAGTCATTCATCCAGACAGGGAGTATCAGCACATGAGGAGGATATTTGGGACTTGAGAAATCAATTGGTGGTTTGGAGGATGGCCAGAGCAGTCCTAGACTAGTCCTTGTGTTTCTCCTGCTTCGGGGGTACAGGGCAACATGTAGGCTACACAGTCATTTGTTGGATTGGTATTACACATTTATAGCGCAAATGTATCCCTTTTCTACATTCTTAAAGACAAATCTGGAAGAAAGCAAGATAAAAGAGAGATGGATGGGCAGATTTTAAGGCGAGGCTATCCTGTGTTTACCTACACTTTACACAATGAAGATCCTGCTGTGTGGGCTGGGAGTGCCCTGTGTGTGTGAGCCCTCTGAGTCACCAGAGCAGGAGATCTGGCTTGCAGATTCAGTGCCTTTTTAAATCCCTGCTGAAGACATTTTTTACAACAATGTGTTTAATGCATATTTTTAATTATCCATCTAGTTTCTTTGTCCTTCCTCCTGTCTTTGTTAGTACTTATATTTTGTGTTTTATGATGTGAAGCACTGTTGCTTGTATTGAAAGGTGCTATACAAAATATTTTTTTTTATGTATTATTATTAAATGGCAGCTACATTTGACATTTGAGTCATTTAGCAGATGCTCTTATCCAGAGCAACTTACAGGACCAATTAGGGTTAAGTGCCTAGCTCAAGGGTACAGACAGATTTTTTCACCTAGTCGGCTCTGGGATTCGAACCAGCTGCCTTTCAGTTACTGGTCCAATGCTCTTAAAGGAAGTGCTGCGATGGGCCCTCTCCCTCTCTGCTGCTGTAGACTCTGGTGAAAGTAAACTGTTCTCTGCTCAAAATTCTTAATGCATCCCCTTACTCCCTGGCTCTCCTTCCAGCAGGTCCCCCCAGAGCCAGACAGTCACGTCAGCAAATGGTGAGTCACAGCAGGCTATATCATTGGACACACACACAATGCAAGAAACTAGCTGCCACGAACACCACTCTGCTCAACAGCTAAATTATGATCAGCAGGCCCCATTCTCTTTGGCATGCTGGCGTCACACCGCACACAAACAGTGGCATACACGCCCCATCACAGATTCCCACAGCTATTCCAACACACAGACATGTAAGACACGGTAACGAGAAATGCCACTTTCTCTGAAATCCCAAATACTATTCTGGGGAAAGCTCCATAAATCCACAGCCTTCCAAGGAGCTTAGAGGGAACTTAAATGTCATCACATCACTCCCTACTGAGGAAACAGGCTCTTCCTCCAAACGAACACAGTATCCAACAGCATCCGTCCCACTGTGGTCTTTAACCAACAGGTGTTAAAGGCAGAGTGTGTGGTGGAGCCAGTAAGATGGTACCATTCATTTCAGTATTGAAACGTGCAGTTGTTTCCAACACACTGGAGCAACGTACAGAAGACTGAGACTTGTTGTGTTTGTTGCTACATTGTATAGGCTTAATACAACCATCCTAGGCACTCAGACCAAACGGCAATAACAAAACAACCTAAATCAATACTTAACGGTGTCAGTAAAGTAATGCACAGCACTTTAAACATCTAGTAAGTAAGAAAATCACACACACACACACACTGCAAGCACCTGACCGAGGGATGGGCAACTTTGTTCATGGCTCAGGGGGTCTGCCATTTGGGGGCCTTTGTGAAATTGTCTTGGGGCCCTCCCCATCCACCGTGCAAGCAAAACATTTTAGCAATGATGCTGCCCCTTTGCTCATCAACTTAGCCTATAAAAGGACTAGGTGATGTGTAGGAGCAAGAATATTTCTGTGATATATCTGCTGTGTGCAGCCTTGATGGACCCCATGGAAGGACGTGGCGCAATCTACCCTGATAAGGATCGCAAGTTAGCAGACTTAAGGAAAATTAAATGAAACATTTGCTCCCATTTAGAAAATCGATTTGTGTTAAGAAAACGTGCATTTCATAATCAACTAAATATTTTGTCTGCATTACCATGGCCTCGAGGAGTGTCCCAGTTTGACAGTAGGTGATAGGGATACTGTCAAAATGTCACTATTCTAAAAAGCTGGGGTCCACCATGGGGCCCATCAAGGCTGTGCACAGTCATTTAGATTTACATCCCATTACTAAATATGTCATGAATATCCTTTCTTAGTGAAAAACAAACAGAACCTTAACATCAATTACCTCAGAAACCCTATGTCATTTGACTTACCATTATGCCTCTAGAGACATTGCTGTCTTGCCTGTTACTCTTTCTCTTCGCTATGAAAAATGCTAGTATGTGTTTGGTCTTCGGTATGTTGAGTGTGGAATAGCTCAGCCTACTCACTGATAGCTCTTAACTCAATGAATTTGCGCGAGACATTGCAAGACAAGAAATAGCTAAATACAGCATTGCGATAGCCTACATGTACTGATTACTGATGCACGGTTCTGGCTGTCAGCCTAGTAGCCGACACACCTACCTATGCCTGGCTGTGCTCCCACCCATCACTCTCTCCCTTGGAGTTGGCTCTTTCTTTACTGTGAAAGATGCAAGAGTTTGTGTTCTCGAAGTAGACTATGGCAAATAGTTTCCACCTTTGCAAAAAGAATGAATCTTTGGAGTTGATTCCAATCAGAGCAGATGTCAGAGAATGGGGCAGATTGTCAAGGAATCGATTATTTTGGAGTCGACTCCCCACCACTAAGCACTAGCAGTTTTTCAGCTAATTTCCTGCAATTCTACACGTTGCCATAGGATGTAGAGAAATGTTTGAAGTTAATATGATATCTGAGTGATATCTGAATAAGGGCCCCTGGTCGCTCATTTGTCCATGATTACAACAAGTTTAGATAGCTGGGTAGACAAATTAACCAATCTAAAAAATGTTTTTCTGACATGGGCTAATTGAGTGACCATCTGTGACAGCCATAAGAGAAAACTACTGATGCACAACCACATTTCGGAATTGCACTTTGTGTTTCTACTATGCTAACTCAGTAAGTTAAGACCAACCGAGTTCCTGTGTAAAATATCCGCGGGTCTACAAACAAGTGCACACTGCGCATGTGTGGAAAACCTAGTAACCACCATCAGCCATGGCACCGATCACAAATCCTCATCAATGAACTCGCCATACTAACGTTAGTTAACTTTAATTTGTCGGTTATAAATAACATGATCATATTCCATTGTAGCAGAAACACATTAACGTTATATTGATGCCAACAGTCCAAGCATATTTCACGACTTGGATGGATGGAAACCTGTATCGTTCATCATCACATGAACATATTCTTTGATTCGTGATTGTATTGGCTACCTAACAAGCTAAACTTCAGTTTACTAATATGTTGTTCAGAACATGCTAGCTACATTGCCAATCATGATAGATAGATTCAATGAACATGCATGAAGCCTGGCTAGTAAGTTAACAGTTCTAGCTTGCTTGATAACAACGCTAATGTTACCTAACTGGCGAACTAATAGCTAGCTAGGTAGCTAACCATATGTTAAATATGGCTCTGGCTACAACAAGTGCAGTGTCAGTGACTACATTACAATAGCTAGTATCTTACCTTCTTGTCATTCTGTACAATTGCAAAGGCTGTCCAATGTTTTCCGACGGCGTTTCTTGGTTATAAAAATAGCTAAATCTGCTACTACTGGGGTTTCTGTTTTGCGTCATGCACCTGTCTGCGGTGCGTTTCTCTTTGGGATCACTGCGCTTCTCCAATGTTTTCCAATGTGAAAAGTAGTCCCAGATCCCGGAACTTCTGTTTCCATATCCTTCCGCCTTGGACTCGATTAATGACGTGGAGTGTGGATTGATATGAATGAATATGGATCAATTTCTTTATTTAAATGATATAATGTATACTTTGAAAGTGATTCAGTCCAAGAACATATATTAATAAATTTAAAGATGAAGAATGTCGATATTTGAGAGAAATAAAGTGAGTATCGAAAGAATAGGCAATGTAAACAGACGCATTAGCGGATTGCTCTTTGCCTGTCAATCCACTGACCTTGCAATGGCAAATACAGCCCATTACCAGTGAGTGATTAGCTAACTATTGGATGGATGATAGATAATGGCTGATTGATAAGGTTGTTCTGATATATATACTCCTCCCTCTTTCTTTTTCTCCAGCTCTTAACTGACTTGCCTAGTAAAATAAAGGTAAAAAAACAAAACAATTAACATAAACCTGTGGCGAGAGCTGGATTTATAACATATTTCAATAAAGCACTTTTCTTCATCACCACACGGTGTCGCCCTTCCCTGTATTTTCCCCCCTGCATGTCAATGCCAGATCTGGCAGTCTGCCCTCAAAGACGAAACTCTCTATGGTTCATCACGGTAAGGGACAGCCTCAGAATGGAACTTAATGTGGAGGCAGGTATTAGAGCTGAGCAAGGGGAGCCTGGATGCGAACAAGCCCTCCTTCAGATGTAATTATCGTGTAGAATAGACCTTGGGACCGGGAACGTCAGCCTGGTTTCATAGACTAGACTCAACACGTTAGATATAAAAAATGGTATAATATGCAGTGGTGGAAAAATACCCACATTTTCATACTTCGGTAAGAGTAAAGATACCTTAAAAGAAAATGACTCAATAAAAAAGTAAAAGTTACCTATGAAAATACCAGTGGAGTAAAAGTCTAAAATTATTTGGTTTTAAATGTACTTAAGTATCAAAAGTATAAGTAATTTAAAATTCCTTATGATAAGCAAACCAGACGACATGATTTTCTAGTTGTTTTAAATCACGGATAGCCAGGGGCACAGTTCAACACTCAGACATAATTTACAAACGAAGCATTTGTGTTTAGTGAGTCTGCCAGATCAGATGCAGTAGAGATGACCAGGGATGTTCTCTTGATAAATGTGTGAATTAGACAATTTTCCTGTCCTGCTAAGCACTCAAAATGTAAAGAGTACTTTTGGGTGTCAGGGAAAATGTAAGGAGTAAAAAGTAACTTATTTTATTTAGGAATGTAGTGGAGTAAAAGTAAAAGTTGTCAAAAATATAAATAGTAAAGTAAAGTACAGATATACACAAAAACTACTTAAATAGTACTTAAGTACTTTACACCACTGATAATGTGTTATGTTGGTATGGTTACATAAGACAGATGGTTACTTGACATCATGGGAAAATCAAAAGAAATCAGCCAAGACCTCAGAAAAAAATGTTTGGTTCATCCTTTTTCCATACGGCTGAAGGTACCACGTTCCTTGTGGAAGGCTACCCGAAACTTTTGACTCAAGTTAAACAACTGAAAGGCAATGCTACTAAATACTAATTGAGTGTATGTAAACTTCTGACCCACTGGCAATGTGGTAACAGACTAAAAAGGTGGGGCTGAGTGACGGGTCGCCACTGTGTATCACACAGAGCACGCAAATTCGTAACATTGTACCTTTTACAAAGCCGTAATATTTTGTACAGTTTGCAAATTCATAACATATATAATAGGAATTGTAATTCATCAACATATCATGCAAAATGGGAGATGGACATCCACAAATGAATACATATCACACTAAACGTAACATACCTTACTCAACAGAGCATCTCTGATTTACATACAAAATTATAGGAAATGCTCTAAGACCAGGTTGGGGATGTCCTCAGGACATTCACAATGTCCCCTAGTGGTCCCTTGCTGGTCTTTATGGAAAGTTGACTTGCCTCTCCAAAATAATAATAATAATAATGATTTAACTTGTGTAGAACTTTTCATTAGAGAAAATATTCTCAAAGCGCATATGTAGAGTAAGGAATCATGTAATCTCTATTCATTACATTTCTATCTGCATTTTCAGGAAGTTGTTTTGCTGTTTTACATGTCTGTAAGGAAATGGAAGGCATCAAGAGGGGTTTTG
Source organism: Oncorhynchus gorbuscha (assembly GCF_021184085.1). Taxonomy (NCBI): domain Eukaryota; kingdom Metazoa; phylum Chordata; class Actinopteri; order Salmoniformes; family Salmonidae; genus Oncorhynchus; species Oncorhynchus gorbuscha. The sequence goes on along the minus strand of NW_025746185.1, from coordinate 25,711 downwards.
AAGCCAAATGATCCTATCAGCAGTTTATTCTGTCATGGAAGTTCCAGGCACAACCTTTATATATGTTTTAATGATACGGCTGGAAAATCTGCACAGTGGGAGGTCGTATTTCATCTCAGTACCTCCAGCTGAATATAGCATTGGTTATTGGTGTGTGTGTGCGTGTGTGTGTGTGTGTGTGTGTGCGTTTGTGCATGCGTGACTGATTGAGTGTGTGTGAGTTAGTGTGTGTGTGCCTGCATGCATCTGTGCACGTGTGGATTTTCATGTAGGTGTGTATGAATCTATCAGTGGTTATCTGTGTGTGAGGGTGGGAGGGAGTCCTGTAAGTAAATGAAACAAAGTATGATCAAGAGAGTGTGTGATTTGTAAAGGATTAGCTGGATTGTAAATGTGCACGTCCATGTTTGTTTACACATTGTAATTGTTCATGAATATGTGCATGCGCATGGATAAGGATATGAATGTGTGTGTGCCTGTGTGTGTGTGTGGCTGCGAAAGAGCAGCGTTGCACAGTCTCCTGAGTCAGCAGCCAATCCCTTTGGAATGCTAATCACTTAGCGTTTCTTTCCACCTGCACCCCCTCCTTCTCTCTCTCTCTCTCTCTCTCTCTCTCTCTCTCTCTCTCTCTCTCTCTCTCTCTCTCTCTCTCTCTCTCTCTCTCTCTCTCTCTCTCTCTCTCTCTCTCTCTCTCCCTCTGGCGCCTCTCTCTTTTCCCATCTTTCTCCATTCCTCCCATCCCTTCTCCCTTTTCATTCCTTCTCTTCCTCTCTATGTCCAACATTTCTTTATCTCACTCTTCTTCCCCTTCCCCATCTCGCCCCTTCCCCATTCTCTCTCTCTCTCTCTCTCTCTCTCTCTCTCTCTCTCTCTCTCTCTCTCAGACATGTTTCTATGAAGTTGGTCTGTCTATTAGCTGGTCCTGTTGCAGGTTAATGTTTGGTCCTCTGCAGCAGTGGTGGGGTGAGTCAGACATAGAAATGTGACTGATAGAATAACTTTACTTCTTCTCAGGGGAACTTATACAGAGCCTGGTAGCAGCCAGTCTGTTTAAAGACAGATTATAGGGAATATTATTCTAGCGTCTCTATGACGTGGTCTGTAGAGCCTGAGTTTAGTACACACCTCTCCTCCTCCTCCCCCTCCTCATTCCGTTCTCCGATCCCCCTTTGTCCATAACTAGCCCCCAGACAGATGGAGAGATGTATGATGTTCTGCTCTGTGTTCTATTCGACTGCAGTTGCTATACCGTCAGAGAGGGGCAGACGGCGGTGCTAGAGAGAGGGGGAGAGAAGAGAGGAGAGGACGGGAAGAGTCAGGCTGACAGGGTTCACAGGGTTTGTTTTGGGACATTTTCCATTCTAATAGAACAAATCAAAATGTATTTGTCACATGCTTCGTAAACAAGAGGTGTGGAGTGAAAAGCTTACCTGTTCCAACAATGCAGAGTTAAAGATATACTGTATATCTTTTTTTTTAAATTGAGAAGTAGACACGAGGAATAACAAATAACAATAAGGGGTAAAAAAGAACATGTCTACCTGTACAGAGTCGATGTGCAGGGTACCATGTCAACTTGTGGACGTGAGAGGGCTGTGGGAACACGCACACTGACACTGACCATGGTCGTATTGATTACGGTCATATTGACCATGGTCATAATAGATCACATTCATTAGGATGAATCAGCAGGTTATTTTCACATGAAATAACAGAGGGGAGAAGAACATCTTAGTGTTCAGTTCTCTCACAGATTCAATTCGCTGCAGTCATGCAGTTATTTTACTGGACAGAAGAGAGCGCCTTTGGATAAATGAGGAAATGTGTGACGAATCTGTGAGTCTGTGTGCTGTAGTTGAGAAAGAGAGATTATTAGGTTGTGTGTAGGGGTTGTGTGTTTGGTGTGTGTGTGTGTGTGTGTGTGTGTGTGTGTGTGTGTGTGTGTGTGTGTGTGTGTGTGTGTGTGTGTGTGTGTGTGTGTGTGTGTGTGTGTGTGTGTGTGTGTGTGTGTGTGTGTGTGTGTGTGTGTGTGTAAATTTGTGCATGTGTATGTTTGTGTATACAGTTGAAGTCAGAAGTTTACATACACTTAGGTTGGAGTCATTAGAACTCGTTTTTCAACCACTTGTTTTTCAACCACCAGATCGTACTTTTGGAGAAATGTCCTCTGGTCTGATGAAACCAAATATAACTGTTTGGCCATAATGACCATCATTATGTTTGGAGCAAAAGGGGAGGCTTGCAAGCCGAAGAACACCATCCCAACTGTGAAGCACGGGGGTGGCAGCATCATGTTGTGTCAAAATGGCTTAAGGTCAACAAAGTCAAGGTATTGGAGTGGCCATCACAACTCCCTGACCTCAATCCTATAGAACATTTGTGGGCCGAACTGAAAAAGTGTGTGCGAGCAAGGAGGCCTACAAACCTGACTCAGTTACACCAGCTCTGTCAGGAGGAATGGGTCAGAAATCACCCAACTTGTTGTGGGAAGCTTGTGGAAGGCTACTCGAAATATTTGAACCAAGTTAAACAATTTAAAGGCAATGCTACCAAATACTAATGGAGTGTATGTAAACTTCTGACCCACTGGGAATGTGATGAAAGAAATAAAAGCTGAAATAAATCATTCTCTCTACTATTATTCTGACATTTCACATTCTTAAAATAAAGTGGTGATCCTAACTGGGTATTTTTTACTTGGATTAAATGTCAGGAATTGTGAAAAACTGAGTTTGAATGTATTTGGCTCAGTGTATGTAAACCTCCGACTTCAACACTGTTCACTGTGCATCTTTATCTTTGATCTTCACTCCACAGAAACCAGCACAGAACCATTGAAGATGTCCATAGACAGGACATCATAGGCTAATGATTTCACATATCCACTGGACCCCCCACCAAGCCCAGAGACCAGATCCCAGGAGGGACAAATAGTTTGGAGTTGTGTAACATGCATGATGAAGTCTTGCCTGGAGGCCACGTTACATCATTCACATGCAGGCAATGCTAGCTCCAGGGGCCTTTAATTCTTCTGTTGCCCCACTCTGAAGACCCTCTCCTTTGGTATGAAGGCTGAATGTAAGGGGCTGCTGTAAGATGCTATGGTTCTATGATCCTGCCCAGTGGTTGACTTGGTGTTTGGACAAGGAAGGTACACAAGGCTGGGCAAGTGGCTAGTATAACATTATGTTTATTTCACCCTTATTGTAGAAGAGGTAAAACATGTTCAGATAAAGTAGTGTTACTGTGTTTGAAATGGTGATGGCTTTTGATGCGGGTTGATCTCTGGGGGTGGGGGGGTATCTATTTTACTTTAACAGGCTCATGTAAGTCAAACCCCTCTCTTTCTCTCTTTTTTGCTCTCTTTCTCTCTCTCAGTTCTACTGGTGTGTAGAGACACTATCTGTCATAGAGATAGATGGAGGGAGAGAGAGAGAGAGAGAGAGAGAGAGGGAGGGAATGAGAGAAAACGGGAGAGAGAGTGGGATAAAGGAGAGCGAGGGGAGAGACCGGGATGGAGGGGAGCAGGACAGAAGGGAAGGAGTGTAAGAGAGGGTAGGGGGGCACATGCAGGAGAGGGAGTGGGATAAAGGAGAGCGAGGGGAGAGACCTGGATGGAGGGGAGCAGGACAGAGGGAAGGTGTGTAAGAGAGGGTAGGGGGTGCACATGCAGGAGAGGGAGTGGGATAAAGGAGAGCGAGGGGAGAGACCGGGATGGAGGGGAGCAGGACAGAAGGGAAGGAGTGTAAGAGAGGGTAGGGGGTGCACATGCAGGAGAGGGAGTGGGATAAAGGAGAGCGAGGGGAGAGACCGGGATGGAGGGGAGCAGGACAGAAGGGAAGGAGTGTAAGAGAGGGTAGGGGTGCACATGCAGGAGAGGGAGTGAGATAAAGGAGAGCGAGGGGAGAGACCGGGATGGAGGGGAGCAGGACAGAAGGGAAGGAGTGTAAGAGAGGGTAGGGGGGCACATGCAGGAGAGGGAGTGCAAGGAGTGACAGACATGCACAAAATAAAAAGGGAGAGCGAAAATGATTGAGAGAAGGAGACGAGAGAAGGAAAGGGAGATGGTGTGGAGTGATATACAACTGCAGAGATTTACAGAGAGAAAGAGAGTAATGTTCAGGACAGAGACAGATAGGCAGGCGGAGAATGTAGAGGGAGAGAGGAACCAAAAGAGAGAGAGTGAGACAGAGTGAGAGAGGTAAAGAGAGAGAGTGAGACAGAGCGAGAGAGGTAAAGAGAGAGAGGTAAAGAGAGAGAGAGAGTGAGACAGAGCGAGAGAGGTAAAGAGAGAGAGTGAGACAGAGCGAGAGAGGTAAAGAGAGAGAGTGAGACAGAGCGAGAGAGGGAAAGAGAGAGAGAGTGAGACAGAGCGAGAGAGGTAAAGAGAGAGAGTGAGAGAGGTAAAGAGAGAGAGTGAGACAGAGCGAGAGAGGTAAAGAGAGAGAGTGAGACAGAGCGAGAGAGGTAAAGAGAGAGAGTGAGAGAGGTAAAGAGAGAGAGTGAGACAGAGCGAGAGAGGTAAAGAGAGAGAGTGAGACAGAGCGAGAGAGGTAAAGAGAGAGAACAACAGATAGACAGAGACACTCTCCTGTCCTGTTGCCACATCAGGTCACTATGGTAACAGCTGTAGCAACCGATCCATCATATGTCTCTATAATTCATGTTTATCATGCCATGTGCTGGGACTGTACTGTATTGCTGTTATCATAGTAATGTGAATATTGAGGTGAGAAGCAGTTCAGTGCTTCAGCCTTATTGCTTCAACCCCCAGACCCTTACTTCTGTCAACACCACAGAGTGTTTCTTCAATCAATCTTGGTAACTGCGGTTCTATATGTATTTGTTTCTGCCAAACAGAATCTTGCCAAACAGTCTGGAATAATTCAATGCAGCAGTATGACTTTGTGCAGAAACAGTAGGGTTTCTAAGCTAAAAATGGGATACTCAATTAAATCAAAACGTAATTATTCTTGCCCAGCATGAATATATTTTTGAATTCATATTTTCATAAAAAGGGCTGACTGGTTAAAGCAAAAGGCAACTTAACGCCACAATAAATCAAAATATATTTTGTTTTGTTGTAATATTTTTCTCCAGACTTTGCTTAAGTTGGGTCCTGGGTTAGCGGCTGGGTCAGGCTGTGTTACCAACCTCTGAACCATCCCATTACCAAGTGATTATCATAGCCTTCAGGGAGATTTACAGCTCAGTGCCTCCATTCCTTACATTATGTGTCTGTGGAGAACATAAATCATGGATGTGTGTGATGTAATTCTCTCTCCCCCTCACCCCTTTTCTCTGTGTTTCGTGTGTGTGTGTGTGTGTGTCCGTTCGTGTATGCATGTGTCTGTGCACTCGCATTCATTCGTGTGTGTGTGTGCTTCTATCTTTTCACGTGTGTGTATGTCATAAAAGTGTGTTATCCAGTCTGCAGAACAACCACAAAATATGACCAGAATAACTTAATCCATCATCTGCCTGTAGAATATAGCATTTACTGTTCAATCTGTTCAATTAATTCAGTTTTGAGGGTTTTCGTCACTGTTTTGAGGGTTTTTGTCCCCTAGGGGGGGACAAATGACTCAAGAGTTGACTTCTGGGTTAACAGAGATTAGGCCTGGCTGGGACACACAATGAAACTGTAGACTAAACCACTCCTTTAGCCCTCCCAGATACATCATTGTGCATGGTGGCCCAAATGGCACCCTATTCCCTGTTTAGTGCACTACCAGGACCCATTTGGGACACAACCCATGCCACTATGAAGCTGGATGTTCACCCACTATAGAGCTATAGCTAGCTATGTACCACGGCGACAGGGCGACTGTTCAGGCCCCGGTTCTGTAAGCTGGTCTGACAGAACAGCCGGCAACGTCACTCTGACATCTCCTTTGATACGGACGGCTAATTAGATCTTCTGTAATAGAGAATAGTGCTGGAGGCTGGAGGCAGTTCCATCTGTCCCAGGAACTGGAGGAGTGGATACAGAACCACAGGGCTGGCAGAGAAGGGCTATGGCACCACGCACACAGGAAAGCAAACACACACACACATTCTTATTCTGGCTCCTACTACTCTTCAAGGTTTTCAGCTAAACTTCAACCTAACCTCATCTAGACAAGGCAAAGTCAATCAGGTATTCACTTAAAACACATTGTTTATTGTCCAATGCTTGTCATGTTTGCTGTCATGTTTGCAAAATGAAATGCCATATTGAATGTTCAAGCCACTGGGGCAGGTGTTTTGGCTTGGGCCACGCTTCGTAGACAGCGGATGCATCCTCCACCTTCAATCAATCGAGACGAAAAACAGCAGGTCTAGGACAAAGTAACACGTCAGGTGAACAGGTCAAGGTTCCCTAGCCACAGGCAGAACAGTTGAAACTGGAGCAGCAGCATGACCAAGTGGACTGGGGACAGCCAGGAGTCATGAGGCCAGGTAGTCCTGAGGCATGATCCTAGGGCTCAGTTCCTCCGGGAGGGGAGGGAGGGAGCACCCGGCCTCACCCTGCTAGAATCTGAAGTCAAATGTCTACCATTTGCTGATGATCTGGTGCTTCTGTCACCAACCATGGAGGGCCTTCAGCAGCACCTAGATCTTCTGCACAGATTCTGCCAGACCTGGGCCCCTGGAGTAAATCTCAGTAAGACAAAAATAATGGTGTTCCAAAAAAGGTCCAGTCGCCACAATTGAGACTGCATGCAGAATTCTGCAACAACCTAAATTCTACAACAACCTAAAAGGAAGCGATTCCCAAACCTTCCATAACAAAGACATCACCTACAGAGAGATGAACCTGGAGAAGAGTCCCCTAAGCAAGCTGGTAAGGGGCTCTATTCACAAACACAAACACACCCCACAGAGCCCCAGAACAGCAACACAATTAGACCCAACCAAATCATGAGAAAACAAAAAGATAATTACTTGACACATTGGATAGAATTAACAAAAAAACAGAGCAAACTAGAATGCTATTTGGCCCAAAACAGAGAGTACGCAGTGGCAGAATACCTGACCACTGTGTCTGACCCAAACTTCAGGAAAGCTTTGACTATTTAGAGACTCAGTGAGCATAGCCTTGCTGTTGAGAAAGGCTGCCGTAGGCAGACATGGCTCTCGAGAGAAGACTTTACTGTGGCACACTGCCCACAAAATGAGGTGGAAACTGAGCAGCACTTCCTAACCTCCTGCCAAATGTATGACCATAATATAGACACATACTTCCCTCAGATTACACAGATCCACAAAAAAAATTGAAATCAAACCCAATTTTGATGAACTCCCATATCTACTGGGTGAAATACCACAGTGTGTCATCACGGTACCAAGATGTGTGACCTGTTGCCAGAGGAAAAGGGCATCCAGTGAAGAACAAACACCATTGTAAATACAACCCATATTTATGTTTATTTATTTTACATTCTGTTCTTTAACTATTTGCACATCGTTGCAACACTGTATGTAGACAATGTGACATTTTAAATGTCTCTATTCTTTTGTAACTTCAGTGAGTGTACTGTTTTACTGTACATTTTTATTGTTTATTTATCTTTTCTTTCTTATCAACTTCACTTGCTTTGGCAATGTTAACATATGTTTCCCATGTCAATAAAGCCCTGGGATTGAATTGAATTAGAGGGATAATACTGAAATTCACACAGGACACCAGATAAGACAGGAGAATTACACCAGATATAACAGAATGATCCTAGCCCCCCGGCACATAGACTATTGCAGGACATAATACTGGAGACTGAGACAGGGGTGAGTCAGGGGACACTGTCGCCCCATCTGACCATACTCCCGGACAGGGCCAAGCAGGATATAACCCCACCCACTTTGCCAAAGCACAGCCCCCACACCACTAGAGGGATATCAACAGACAGGAAGATCACTTCAATGACTCAACCCACTCAAGTGACGCACCACTCCTAGGGATGGCATGGAAGAGCACTAGTAAGCCAGTGACTCAGCCCCTGTAATAGCGTCAGAGGCAGAGACTCCCAGTGGAGAGAGGGGAGCCTGCCAGGCAGAGACAGCAAGGGCAGTTCATCGCTCCGGTGCCTTTCCATTTACCTTCGCACCCCTGGGCCAGACTACACTCAATCATAGCACCTAATGAAGTGATGAGTCTTCAGTAAAGACTTAAAGGTCGAGACTGAGTCTACGTCTCTTACATGGATAAGCAGACCATTCCATAAAATGGAGCTCTATAGGAGAAAGCCCTGCCTCTAGCTGTTTGCTTAGAGATCCTAGGGACAATAAGGAGGCCTGCGTCTTGTGACTGTAGCGTACGTGTAGGTATGTACGGCAGGACCAAATCGGAGAGATAGGTAGGAGCAAGCCCATGTAATGCTTTGTAGGTTAATGTTATCTGCCATGACTACAAGGTCGGATAGAAATTATGGGAACTCCGTGAGGAATGGTAGCTCTTCAAAGTGATTGAATAGACTGCATAGATTTCATGACTAGAAGCTCAAAATAAAAATGTATTACATTTTTTGTAAATTGAAATTTGCTGTCATAAATGTTAGCCTCACCACTGCCTTTGTGGGATGCCCAGGGGATATGGTCACTAGTGTAACCAGGAGAATCCTCATTTAACACAGTTCATTCATCAGGCTTGAGCCATGTTTCTGTCAAGCTAATCACATCAACATTATGATCAGTGATTAGTTCATTGACTATGACTTGGACGTGAGGGATCTAACATTAAGTAACCCTATTTTGAGATGTGAGATATCACAATCTCTTTCAATAATGACAGGAATTGAGGAGGTGTTTATTCCAGTAAGATTGCTAAAGCAAACACCACAATGTTTTGTTTTGCTCAACATAGATCGAGGCTGAGCTGACTATCCCCATTGAGACCGTGTCTGTGCCTCAGTCTAGGTTGGCGTGCAGGGTCTGTGGGGACTCCAGCATGTGGAGCAGCTCAGAGTTTTCCAGCTCCGCGAGCATGCATGTGATTCTGGAGCCAGATTGGGGGGGATCAGGAGGTAAAGTGTCTGACTTGGAAGGAGGGAGAATAAAATAAACCATCAGAAAGGACCATGGAATGGATGGTCACAAGTTTTTGACTCAGGAAGTGAATTGAAAAGAGATGTATGCCGGACTCACACAGACTTTATTTTGGGTTCTCAAGGGATAAGGTTGACAGCATGGAAGCAGTCAGAGACTCCTGGACATGGACAGCAGGCTTTTGCATGTGGACCTGAAGCAGGGAATTAATTTCCTGCTGAGGGGTTTTCTGAGGCATGCTCACTATGGCTGCCTGGGAAGCTGGGGAGAATATATTTATGATCAGAGATTTGATGATGACAATAGCCAGTATTCTTCCAACTAAAGACATTCAAGGTAAATGCTATGGGAGTGGTATCAACATTGACTCCAACATTTACATATATGCTGCATCATCAGATATACTCCCTCATCTGATGGGAGGATGAGGCACTCATGGTGCATGGATGCATAATGGCGGGTGCAGGCCGGTTGGGGTTGATGATGGGTGGATTTGGGACGGCCATGACGTTAGCCATCCTCTGCAGTCAGCGGTTCTTCAGATATGCCTGATGTAGGGTCTTGTGTTGGGCCTGGAGCCACAGATAGCGGCTTGCTGGTCACTCTGCAACTGTTTATCTCCGTCAAAGCCTTGGTGGCGTAACAAATCCAAAGCCTTTGCTTCAACCGTGCTCCATCATCACCTTGGTGCTTGTGATTGTTCTGAACCGGGCTCCATCATCACCTTGGTGCTTGTGATTGTTCTGATCACCTTGTGCTCCCATCATCACCTTGGTGCTTGTGATTGTTCTGAACCGTGCTCCATCATCACCTTGGTGTTTGTGATTGTTCTGAACTGTGCTCCATCATCACCTTGGTGCTTGTGATTGTTCTGAACCGGGCTCCATCATCACCTTGGTGCTTGTGATTGTTCTGAACCGTGCTCCATCATCACCTTGGTGCCCTGTGATTGTTCGAACCGTGCTCCATCATCACCTTGGTGCTTGTGATTGTTCTGAACCGTGCTCCATCATCACCTTGGTGCTTGTGATTGTTCCTAAGAGGCAAAGCTCTTTCTGGAGATGATGACCGTCCCAGCTATCATCCATATTATTCATGTACAGATTGACTCCGTTAATGCGGCCTTCTTCCTCAGCTGAATCCTGTATTTTAGCAACATCTGGCACTTGCATTTCCAGCCAGGTCACCGGTGATACAAGGATTAGCTGTCCATCCATATCTGAGGATGTCGGGAGATGATGTAGAAACTGGCCACTTTTTGGATTTTTGTTTTAAGCCTATCTCAAACCTTAACACTTACCTTAACCATTCACAGTTAATGCCTATCCTTAAACATTCAGAGTTAATGCCTAAACTTAACCTTAAACACGTCTACATTTTAAGTTTGGAACAACTTCTAAATCTGACGTTTGAGAAACATGGATAAACGTCTAATTGTGACATGAGATTGTGAGAGCTTGTTGCACATTTCTTCTGGCCGTGGCCCACATAGATCCAGCTCCTGTTCACCTTCTTCTCATTTATCTGATCCACAGCCTGACAAAATCAGATACACTCCAATGACACACTGGTCTCCCAGACACTGAGCTCCGTAACACATCTAGACAGTGACAATAATGGATGACATCTCTCACCTTCTGTGCATCCTCCTCCCTTTTGACACTGAGGAAGCCGAATCCTCTAGATTTCACGCTGTGATCAACCATGACACTCCCTGGAGCTGAAAAGGACAGAATCGTCCTCAACTCAATAAAAAGGTCAACTAAACAGACACGAAACAACAAGAGGATATACAACAGTAGGCTACACAAGACACATCTGCCAAACACTCATCATGTCAACCATATCTCACAGTTTGTCATCATCCATGTTGATGCCAAAGTTCTTGATGTACCTGTACACATAGGTGAACTCCTTGGCCCTGGATCCAAATTCAGCCTCTCTCTGTTTACATTATTTAAATAGTTCAATGCTCACTATTTCATCAGCCAACATCTTACCATTCAATCTCTTGGCTCATTCAACAGCGTCCTGGGTTGTGCAATCTACATAACCGTACCCTCGGGTATGCCCTCAGTATCACAAACAACCTTAGAGGACAGAATATAAAATGTGTCCCCTAATGCTTGGCTTATCCAGATTCTTGACGATAATATTCACAACGATGCTCTTCTTCAGAGAAGGATCTTGTTGATTCCACATGAGTCACATTCCATTTCATACTGTCCGAGGCAGACTCAACATCCTTTTGGTAAAAGTTGATATATCTACAGTATATCCCAAGGATCGTTGGGTCTTCCTATCTTCGTAGACCTTAATTGAGTGGATTGTCCCTTTTGGACTGAATTTATGGAATAAAGTATGTTCATTCGTAAGAATATGTAAATGACCTACATATAAGGAGACCAAAGGTACCCTCATGTCCATGACGACCATACAAGGGTTAACAGATTTGACAGTCTAATATCTTCTCAGTAGAACAGTTTGATAGATACCTTGCATGCAAGACAAATGAGTGTTCCAGCACATGAGATGTCAACAAGTATGATTCTGGAACCCCTGTGTCACAGGCACTTTGTGATGTCATAAAGAGTGTGTATCAAGAATGTCATCTATCAAAACAACATTTACATTTACATTTACATTTAAGTCATTTAGCAGACGCTCTTATCCAGAGCGACTTACAAATTGGTGCATTCACCTTATGACATCCAGTGGAACAGCCACTTTACAATAGTGCATCTAAATATTTTAAGGGGGAGGGGGTGAGAAGGATTACTTTATCCTATCCTAGGTATTCCTTAAAGAGGTGGGGTTTCAGGTGTCTCCGGAAGGTGGTGATTGACTCCGCTGTCCTGGCGTCGTGAGGGAGTTTGTTCCACCATTGGGGAGCCAGAGCAGCAAACAGTTTTGACTGGGCTGAGCGGGAACTGTACTTCCTCAGTGGTAGGGAGGCGAGCAGGCCAGAGGTGGATGAACGCAGTGCCCTTATTTGGGTGTAGGGCCTGATCAGAGCCTGGAGGTACTGAGGTGCCGTTCCCCTCACAGCTCCGTAGGCAAGCACCATGGTCTTGTAGCGGATGCGAGCTTCAACTGGAAGCCAGTGGAGAGAGCGGAGGAGCGAGGTGACGTGAGAGAACTTGGGAAGGTTGAACACTAGACGGGCTGCGGCATTCTGGATGAGTTGTAGGGGTTTAATGGCACAGGCAGGGAGCCCAGCCAACAGCGAGTTGCAGTAATCCAGACGGGAGATGACAAATGCCTGGATTAGGACCTGCGCCGCTTCCTGTGTGAGACCGGGTCGTACTCTGCGGATGTTGTAGAGCATGAACCTACAGGAACGGGCCACCGCCTTGATGTTAGTTGAGAACGACAGGGTGTTGTCCAGGATCACGCCAAGGTTCTTAGCGCTCTGGGAGGAGGACATAATGGAGTTGTCAACCGTGATGGCGAGATCATGGAACGGGCAGTCCTTCCCCGGGAGGAAGAGCAGCTCCGTCTTGCCGAAGTTCAGCTTGAGGTGGTGATCCGTCATCCACACTGATATGTCTGCCAGACATGCAGAGATGCGATTCACCACCTGGTCATCAGAAGGGGGAAAGGAGAAGATTAATTGTGTGTCGTCTGCATAGCAATGATAGGAGAGACCATGTGAGGTTATGACAGAGCCAAGTGACTTGGTGTATAGCGAACAGAGCCCTGGGGGACACCAGTGGTGAGAGCGCGTGCTGAGGAGACAGATTCTCGCCACGCCACCTGGTAGGAGCGACCTGTCAGGTAGGACGCAATACAAGCGTGGGCTGCGCCGGAGATGCCCAACTCGGAGAGGGTGGAGAGGAGCATTTAACATTAGTTTCTCCTTCCACTTTATTAGTGTGCTTCCATCAGCAAGGTTACTAACAAAAATACTAACATATAGCTTTCTGATACCATTTCTATACTTTTAAAACTGCACCGGTTTTTGTTCTCCCAAGAACATCCCATCCTCTCCAATGTTATTTCTTCAACATTCTAAAAATCCATAGTTAGGTCAGCTACGCCATTACACATTCTAGCTACTGTAATCCTTTCAATCACATCCATATACGCAATAGAATAGGATAGAAGAGAAATTAATAGAATATATTAAAATATAATATAATTTTACAGAATCAAATAGAATAACTAGATTTCTCCCTTGAGGGAACTTCTCTCAAATCAAAATCAAATCAAATGTATTTATATAGCCCTTTGTATATCAGCTGATATCTCAGTGCTGTACAGATACCCAGCCTAAAACCCCAAACAGCAAGCAATGCAGGTGTTGAAGCATGTTGAAAATGTCCCTAGAAAGGCCAAAACCTAGGAAGAAACCTAGAGAGGAACCAGGCTATGAGGGGTGGCCAGTCCTCTTCTGGCTGTGCCGGGTGGAGATTATAACAGAACATGGCCAAGATGTTCAAATGTTCATAAATGACCAGCATGGTCAAATAATAGGTCTGGGACAGGTAGCACGTCCGGTGAACAGGTCAAGATTCCATAGCCGCAGGCAGAACAGTTGAAACTGGAGCAGCAGCACGGCCAGGTGGACTGGGGACAGCAAGGAGTCATCATGCCAGGTAGTGTCACCCTGACCATAGTTTACTTTGTATGTTTGTATGTTTTGGTTTGGTCAGGGTGTGATCTGAGTGGGCATTTTATGTTGTGTGTCTAGTTTGTCTGTTTCTGTGTTTGGCCTGATATGGTTCTCAATCAGAGGCAGGTGTTAGTCATTGTCTCTGATTGGGAACCATATTTAGGTAGCCTGTTTGGTGTTGGGTTTTGTGTGTGATTGTCTCCTGTGTCAGTGTTTGTACCACACGGGACTGGTTTCGGGTTTTCACATTTATTGTTTTGTAGTTTGTTCATGTATAGTTTTTCTTATTAAAAAACCATGAACTTCAACCACCCTGCATATTGGTCCGCCTCTCCTTCGACGGAAGAACCCCGTGACAGAATCACCCAACCACAACAGGACCAAGCGGCGTGGTGACAGGCAGCGGCAGCCGGAGCAGCGAAGTATGGACTATACTACTTGGGAGGAAATAGACAGGTGGGCGGTCGACCCAGGGAGAGTGCCGGAGCCCGCCTGGGATTCGCTGGAGCAGTGCAAGGAGGGTTATAGGTGAATGGAGTTGGAAAGACGAGCACGGCGACACGGAGGCACACAGTGAGTATGGCGAAGCCGGGTAGGAGACCTGCGCCAACTTCCTGTGCTTACCGGGGCTAGAGAGACCGGGCAGGCACCGTGTTATGCTTTGGAGCGCACGGTGTCCCCAGTGCGGTTGCATAGCCCGGTGCGGTACATTCCAGCTCCGCGTATCGGCCGAGCTAGAGTGGGCATCGAGCCAAGTACCATGAAGCCGGCTCTACGCATCTGGTCTCCAGTGCGTCTCCTTGGGCCGGCTTACATGGCACCAGCCTTGCGCACGGTGTCCCCGGTTCGCCTGCATAGCCCAGTGCGGGCTATTCCACCTCGCCGCTCTGGCAGGGCGACCGGGAGCATTCAACCCGGTAAGGTTGGGCAGGCTCGGTGCTCAAGAGCTCCAGTGCGCCTGCACGGTCCGGTCTATCCAGTACCACCTCCACGCACCAGCCCTGCAGTGGCAGCTCCCCGCACCAGGATTCCTGTGCGTGTCCTCGGCCCAGTATCACCAGTGCCAGCACCACGCACCAGGCCTACAGTGCGCTTCGCCTGTCCAGCACTGCCAGAGCTTTCCTCCTCTCCAGCGCTGCCGGAGTCTCCCGCCTGTCCAGCGCTGCCAGAGCTGCCAGTCTGCAAGGAGCTGCCAGTCTGCAAGGAGCTGCCAGAGCTGCCAGTCTGCAAGGAGCTGCCAGAGCTGCCAGTCTGCATGGAGCAGCCAGAGCTGCCAGTCTGCATGGAGCAGCCAGAGCTGCCAGTCTGCATGGAGCAGCCAGAGAAGCCAGTCTGCATGGAGCAGCCAGAGCCGCCAGTCTGCATGGAGCAGCCAGAGCCGCCAGTCTGCATGGAGCAGCCAGAGCCGCCAGTCTGCATGGAGCAGCCAGAGCCGCCAGTCTGCATGGAGCAGCCAGAGCCGCCAGTCTGCATGGAGCAGCCAGAGCCGCCAGTCTGCATGGAGCAGCCAGAGCCGCCAGTCTGCATGGAGCAGCCAGAGCCGCCAGTCTGCATGGAGCAGCCAGAGCCGCCAGTCAGCATGGAGCAGCCAGAGCCGCCAGTCAGCCAGGATCTGCCAGAGCAGCCAGTCAGCCAGGTTCTGCCAGAGCAGCCAGTCAGCCAGGATCTGCCAGAGTCGTCAGCCAGTACGGAGCTGCCCCTCTGTCCCGAGCTGCCCCTCTGTCCCGAGCTGCCCCCTGTTCCGAGCTGCCCCTCAGTCCAGTGGGGTCATTTAGAAGGGTCGCCGTTGTTAGGAGGCCACGGAAGCGGACAAAGTGGCGGACTAAGACTATGGTGAAGTGGGGGCCACGTCCAGCACCAGAGCCGCCACCGCGGACAGATGCCCACCCAGACCCTCCCCAATAGGTTCAGGTTTTGCAGCCGGAGTCTGCACCTTGGGGTGGGGTACTGTCACACCCTGACCATAGTTTGCTTTGTATGTTTGTATGTTTTGTTTGGTCAGGGTGTGATCTGAGTGGGCATTTAATGTTGTGTGTCTAGTTTGTCTGTTTCTGTGTTTGGCCTGATATGGTTCTCAATCAGAGGCAGGTTTTAGTCATTGTCTCTGATTGGGAACCATATTTAGGTAGCCTGTTTGGTGTTGGGTTTTGTGTGTGATTGTCTCCTGTGTCAGTGTTTGTACCACACGGGACTGGTTTCGGGTTTTCACATTTATTGTTTTGTAGTTTGTTCATGTATAGTTTTTCTTATTAAAAAAACATGAACTTCAACCACCCTGCATATTGGTCCGCCTCTCGTCTTCAGGAAGGCAGTGAATTGCTGCTCAACAGCCTTTTCTAAACATTTTGAGAGGAATGGAAGATTCAATATAGGCCGATAGTTTTTTACATTTTCTGGGTCAAGGTTTGGATTTTTCAAGAGAGGCTTTATTACTGCCACTTTTAGTGAGTTTGGTTCACATCCGGTGGATAGAGAGCTGTTTATTATGTTCAACATAGGAGGGCCAAGCACGGGAAGCAGCTCTTTCACTAGTTTAGTTGGAATAGGGTCCAGTATGCAGCTTGAAGGTTTAGAGACCATGATTATTTTCATCATTGTGTCAAGAGATATAGTACTAAAACACTTGAGCGTCTCTCTTGATCCTAGGTCCTGGCAGAGTTGTGCAGACTCAGGACAACTGAGCTTTGAAGGAATATGCAGATTTAAAGAGGAGTCAGTAATTTGCTTTCTAATAATTATTATCTTTTCCTCTAATAAGTTCATGAATTTATTACTGCTGAAGTGAAAGCCATCCTCACTTGGGGAATGCTGCTGGGAATGCTGCTTCTCTCCATCCATCCCTTCACGTAATTCATTATGAATTATTGATTAGATTGTATATTGTCAGAAACATACCCTAGGGGGGTGTATGGATTCAGAGAGGATGGAGTGTTCAGTTATTTAAACACTGTCACAGTCCAATAGTTGCACTGTTATACACAGCGCATCTGATTCAGTGGAGGCTTCTGAGGGGAGGACGAATTATAATAATGTCTGGAACGGATGGCATCAGACTCCTGATAACCATCTGTTTCATACCATTCCACTCATTCCGCTCCAGCCATTACCACAAGCCCGTCCTCACCAATTAAGGTCCTACCAACCTCCTGTGGTCTGATTGTATTTGTGTTTGTTTGATCAGTTTATCTCATTTCAAATCTGGCCATGATGATGAACTGTTTGTTAGTTCTGAATGGGACACCCGGTTTACTGTTTCATCATTTTATTTTCTCTGCTTTCTCTCTACCTTCTATTCTCTCTGCCTTCTATTCTCTCTGCCTTCTATTCACTCTGCCTTCTATTCTCTCTGCCTTCTATTCTCTCTGCCTTCTATTCTCTCTACCTTCTATTCTCTCTGCCTTCTATTCTCTCTGCCTTCTATTCACTCTGCCTTCTATTCTCTCTGCCTTCTATTCTCTCTGCCTTCTATTATCTCTACCTTCTATTCTCTCTACCTTCTATTCTCTCTACCTTCTATTTTCTCTGCTTTCTCTCTACCTTCTATTCTCTCTGCCTTCTATTCACTCTGCCTTCTATTCACTCTGCCTTCTATTCTCTCTGCCTTCTATTCTCTCTGCCTTCTATTCTCTCTACCTTCTATTCTCTCTACCTTCTATTCTCTCTACCTTCTATTCTCTCTACCTTCTATTCTCTCTACCTTCTATTTTCTCTGCCTTCTATTCTCTCTACCTTCTATTCTCTCTGCCTTCTATTCTCTCTGCCTTCTATTCTCTCTACCTTCTATTCTCTCTACCTTCTATTCTCTCTACCTTCTATTCTCTCTGCCTTCTATTCTCTCTGCCTTCTATTCTCTCTACCTTCTATTCTCTCTACCTTCTATTCTCTCTGCCTTCTATTCTCTCTGCCTTCTATTCACTCTGCCTTCTATTCTCTCTACCTTCTATTCTCTCTGCCTTCTATTCACTCTACCTTCTATTCTCTCTACCTTCTATTCTCTCTGCCTTCTATTCACTCTACCTTCTATTCTCTCTACCTTCTATTTTCTCTGCTTTCTCTCTACCTTCTATTCTCTCTGCCTTCTATTCTCTCTGCCTTCTATTCACTCTGCCTTCTATTCTCTCTGCCTTCTATTATCTCTACCTTCTATTCTCTCTACCTTCTATTCTCTCTACCTTCTATTTTCTCTGCTTTCTCTCTACCTTCTATTCTCTCTGCCTTCTATTCTCTCTACCTTCTATTCTCTCTACCTTCTATTCTCTCTACCTTCTATTTTCTCTGCTTTCTCTCTACCTTCTATTCTCTCTGCCTTCTATTCTCTCTGCCTTCTATTCTCTCTGCCTTCTATTCTCTCTGCCTTCTATTCTCTCTGCCTTCTATTCTCTCTACCTTCTATTCTCTCTACCTTCTATTCACTCTGCCTTCTATTCACTCTGCCTTCTATTCACTCTGCCTTCTATTCACTCTGCCTTCTATTCACTCTGCCTTCTATTCACTCTACCTTCTATTCTCTCTACCTTCTATTCACTCTGCCTTCTATTCACTCTGCCTTCTATTCACTCTGCCTTCTATTCTCTATACCTTCTATTCTCTCTGCCTTCTATTCTCTCTGCCTTCTATTCTCTCTACCTTCTATTCTCTCTACCTTCTATTCTCTCTACCTTCTATTCTCTCTACCTTCTATTCACTCTGCCTTCTATTCACTCTGCCTTCTATTCTCTCTACCTTCTATTCTCTCTACCTTCTATTCTCTCTACCTTCTATTCTCTATACCTTCTATTCACTCTGCCTTCTATTCACTCTGCCTTCTATTCTCTATACCTTCTATTCACTCTGCCTTCTATTCACTCTGCCTTCTATTCACTCTGCCTTCTATTCTCTATACCTTCTATTCACTCTGCCTTCTATTCTCTATACCTTCTATTCTCTCTGCCTTCTATTCTCTCTATCTTATAATCTATCTGCCATTGTAATTCAGTCCAGTTGAGTTTCATATGAGACACTCACAGAACATCTGTGAGTGTCAGTGATGTATCAGTCCTGCCAGGTTTCTTTGAGAAGGTCTAGATTCTACAGTTTAGAATGACTCTTAGTTCATGTGTGAGTGTGTTGTACAGAAAGGACTGTGAGGCTATGAGAAATGAAAGATAGAAGATAACATTCACATGTATAGCGGCTTGTTGGTCACAACGTGTGTGTATTAGTATGGTGTGTGTGTGTGTGTCACTGTAAGAATTTCATTGGTAAACACAGGTGTTTTCCACAACTCTTGCTGTTGATAATAACACAACTCCCCACTGGGACCTCTGGTAAGGTCAGTGTCATATGTGGCCATTATAGACCATGATAAGCTTTTACCCTGTTACTGTAAATCATCCCCACAAACGCTCCTCTCCCCCATCTCTCTCCCTCACTCCCTCCATCCCTCTCACCATCCCTCATCAACCTGTTCTCTATAGCTCTTTCTTTTTCTCTCTCTGTCGCTCTCACCGTCTTTCATCTGTTCTCTGCGAAATTCCCCTCAGCCTTCTTCCCCTTAGTCACTCTCCTTCTCTCCCTCTCTTCCTCCTTACCTCCTCTCTCTCCATTCTTAACATGTACTTTTTCACTCCCAGTTCCCTCTGCCCATTTTCTTGTCATATCTTTCTCTCTCTTTCTCTCTATCTTTCTCTCTTTCTCTCTTTCTGTACCTTGTTTTACACTGAGTGGACAAAACACTGTTCTTTCCATGACATAGGCTGACCAGTTGAATCCAGGTGAAAGCTACGATCCCTCACTTTTTAAATCCACTTCAAATGAGTGTATATGAAGGGGGAGACCGGTTAAAGAAGGATTTTTAAGCCTTGAGACAATTGAGATATGGATTGTGTATGTGGACCTTTCAGAGGGTGAATGGGCAAGACAAAATAATTAAGTGCCTTTGAACGGGGTATGGTAGTAGGTGCCAGGCGCACCAGTTTGTGTCAAGAACTGCAACGCTTCTGGGGTTTTCCACACTCAATAGTTCCTCGTGTGTATCAAGAATGGTCCACCACCCAAAGGACATCCATCCAACTTGACACAACTGAGCAAAGCATTAGAGTCAACATGGGCCAGCATCCATGTGGAACACTTTTGACATCTTGTAGAGTCCATGCCCGATGAATTAAGGCTATTCTAAGGGCACAAGGGGGTGCAACTCAATATTATTAAGGTGTTCCTATTTCCTATCCTGTTTTGTACACTCAGTGTATATCCCTCCAGTTTCACTTTAACACTCCCACTCTTCTTTCCTTCTCTCTCTATATCCCCTGTTTCTACAGCACCCTGCACTTCCTCTTTCTGCCCCTCCCACACTCCATCTCTCTCCCTCTCATGCTTAATCAGTCTGTCAAGCTGCCTTCACTGCAGGGAGGTCTGAATTATTGATCTCAAGGCCAGCATTAAAACAAGGTGAAACTGCGGCCTCAATAAGGAGCAGACAGATTGTGAAAAGACAGATGGAGAAACATGAAATGGATTCTATTGGAGATTGCTACAGTAGACTACAGAGGTGTTTCAGATAGAGAGATATGTGAGAGGCCAGGAGCAGAGGAGAGAAAAGAGGACAAGTCTGGAAGAGAAAGAGAGGTGCTGTAGCAGACAGACAGACAGACAGACAGACAGACAGACAGACAGACAGACAGACAGACAGACAGACAGACAGACAGACAGACAGACAGACAGACAGACAGACAGACAGACAGACAGACAGACAGACAGACAGACAGACAGACAGACAGACAGACAGACAGACAGACAGACAGACAGACAGACAGACAGACAGACAGACAGACAGACAGACAGACAGACAGACGTGCTGTTTTCCGTCTCTGTTTTGTCAGGCAGCTGTCTGATGTAATTAGCCACAGCGCAAACGCTAGCCTAGTGTTAGCTTCCGATGTCTTGTTTCATCTCCATACCCCCTGCCTGCATCCCCTCCGAGTAGAGCTGTAACCGTTAGCCGACGTTGCTAACGACCCGTCATGGCATCCACTAACGAACGTTAAAAACAAAGGGATGGGGAGAGATAAGAGAGATTGAGAGAGACTAATGACCATCAACTACAGAGGGAGAAGGGGAAGACAAAGGAGATGTGTCATGTCACACATCCCGACTAATGACCATCAACTACAGAGGGAGAAGGGGAAGACAAAGGAGATGTGTCATGTCCCACATCCCGACTAATGACCATCAACTACAGAGGGAGAGGGGAAGACAAAGGAGATGTGTCATGTCACACATCCCGACTAATGACCATCAACTACAGAGGGAGAAGGGGAAGACAAAGGAGATGTGTCATGTCACACATCCCGACTAATGACCATCAACTACAGAGGGAGAGGGAAGACAAAGGAGATGTGTCATGTCACACATCCCGACTAATGACCATCAACTACAGAGGGAGAAGGGGAAGACAAAGGAGATGTGTCATGTCCCACATCCCGACTAATGACCATCAACTACAGAGGGAGAAGGGAAGACAAAGGAGATGTGTCATGTCACACATCCCGACTAATGACCATCAACTACAGAGGGAGAAGGGGAAGACAAAGGAGATGTGTCATGTCCCACATCCCGACTAATGACCATCAACTACAGAGGGAGAAGGGGAAGACAAAGGAGATGTGTCATGTCCCACATCCTGACTAATGACCATCAACTACAGAGGGAGAGGGGAAGACAAAGGAGATGTGTCATGTCCCACATCCTGACTAATGACCATCAACCTCAGAGGGAGAAGGGGAAGACAAAGGAGATGTGTCATGTCACACATCCCGACTAATGACCATCAGCTACAGAGGGAGAGGGGAAGACAAAGGAGATGTGTCATGTCACACATCCCGACTAATGACCATCAGCTACAGAGGGAGAGGGGAAGACAAAGGAGATGTGTCATGTCACACAATGAACTATCAAAATAAAGACAGTAGCAGACTCCATGTATAAACCCCCAGGAATGTAATGGGTATTTACCAACGTTTCGGCATCAATGTGCCTTCTTCACCCTGCACAGTGATGCCAAAACATTTATAAATACCCATTACATTGCTGTGAGTTTATACATGGAGTGAGCTACTGTCTTTATTTTGATAGTGTATAATTTATTCACCGTTAGTCAGCACCTTCACACAAACTATTATTCTGGGTGTGCGCCAGCTCATGTTTTTTAATGTCACACAATGAAGACACAAACTCCCACTGTCTGTCTGCTTCTATGGATACATAAAGATGTCATAATGCACTGAGGGATGGGAAGAATTCTTCCTTCCTTCCTGTGATTAAACAATGTGACATTACTGTAATATGACAACAGGGAAACCTTTTCTTTAACCTCTCCAGTCATGTTGGATAATGGACACCATTACTCTATTTATAGTAAACTCTATCTCCTTTTTAAATAATTGCTCCATTATTCCTTTTAAGAGTTGTGTTTGTGATGTCATCACTAGAGTCTTGTTTTTAAAAAGCGTTGCATGTTCAATCAGTTGCTTCTCATCACTGTACTTCTGTACTTCTGTCCCAGATTATCCAATAAAAACAGGGACATGGGAGTGCTAGGATATCAAGCAATTTGTTGGAAATCTAGGATACACCAACAACCACACACACACAAACACACACACACACCAGCTACTAGATTTCAGTAGAGGCAGAGAGAGATTAGCTGGTGTTTGACTGCATACCTCAGTGCATTAACACCATAGCGCATCCTGAGAGTGGAGAATGGAAGACTAGAGGAAGACTAGTATATCAATATCATTGATCAGACATGATGCTATTATGTGACTCCAAGTGGAAATCGAAGACAGAGTGAGAGAGAGAGAGATAAATAAATCAATAAATAATGGGGGAGAGGGAGAAATGAACAAAATAATGAGTAAATAAGGTGGGCAGAGAGAGCTAGCGAGAATGGGGAGAGAACAGGGAGAGAATGGGGAGAGAATGGGGAGAGAGGGAGACCCTGTAATGCCAAGAGCTGGTCCCGAGGCTGAGTTCACAAACCTGTTCTAATAACACACTGAAGCCTCAGGACCAGAAAATCCAATCAATCAGAACAAACCAAATTACAACAGAGTCAAAACAAAACTACATTGCTTATTGGAAACCACAAGCACAAACACAAAGCAAATTGCAGTGCCATCTGGCCCTAAATCGACAGTCCACTGTGGCTAACTATTTGACCATGGTTACTGATCAAAACCTTAGAAAAACCTTGAAAAGATAATGAGCAAATCAGGTAGAGAGAGAGAGAGAGAGAGAGAGGGGGAGGGAGAGAGAGAGAGAGAGAGAGAGAGAGAGGGAGAGAGAGAGAGAGAGGGAGAGAGAGAGAGAGAGAGAGAGAGAGAGAGAGAGAGAGAGAGAGAGAGAGAGAGGGGGAGGGAGAGAGAGAGGGGGAGAGAGAGAGAGAGAGAGAGAGAGAGAGAGAGAGAGGGGGGGAGGGAGAGAGAGAGAGAGAGGGGGAGAGAGAGAGAGAGAGAGAGAGAGAGAGAGAGAGAGAGAGAGAGAGAGAGAGAGAGAGAGAGAGAAATTAACAATATAACTAGCAAAAAAGTGGACAAAAATAGAGAGAAAATGGTGAGAGAGGGAAGATAAGGAGAGATAACGAAGAATTAAAGTGTTAAGGTCACCAAGCCATAATGAAAGGAATGAAACCTCGCCAGGCAAAAGGTACAACAGAGGTCCCAGACCGGGATATTGCTTCCTGATGAATGTGGGGATTTTGCCAGATGCAATGTAGCATGGAGTATCCTGCTCATGGAGTACCCTGCTCATGGAGTATCCTGCTCATGGAGTATCCTGCTCATGGAATACCCTGCTCATGGAGTATCCTGCTCATGGAATACCCTGCTCATGGAGTATCCTGCTCATGGAATACCCTGCTCATGGAGTATCCTGCTCATGGAATACCCTGCTCATGGAGTATCCTGTTCATGGAGTATCCTGCTCATGGAGTATCCTGCTCATGGAATACCCTGCTCATGGAGTATCCTGCTCATGGAGTATCCTGCTCATGGAGTATCCTGCTCATGGAATACCCTGCTCATGGAGTATCCTGCTCATGGAATACCCTGCTCATGGAGTACCCTGTTCATGGAGTATCCTGCTCATGGAGTATCCTGCTCATGGAATACCCTGCTCATGGAGTATCCTGCTCATGGAGTATCCTGCTCATGGAGTATCCTGCTCAAGGAGTATCCTGCTCATGGAGTATCCTGCTCATGGAGTATCCTGCTCAAGGAGTATCCTGCTCATGGAGTATCCTGCTCATGGAATACCCTACTCATGGAGTATCCTGCTCATGGAGTATCCTGCTCATGGAGTATCCTGCTCATGGAATACCCTACTCATGGAGTATCCTGCTCATGGAGTATCCTGCTCATGGAATACCCTACTCATGGAGTATCCTGCTCATGGAGTATCCTGCTCATGGAATACCCTACTCATGGAGTATCCTGCTCATGGAGTATCCTGCTCATGGAATACCCTACTCATGGAGTATCCTGCTCATGGAGTATCCTGCTCATGGAATACCCTACTCATGGAGTATCCTGCTCATGGAATACCCTACTCATGGAGTATCCTGCTCATGGAATACCCTACTCATGGAGTATCCTGCTCATGGAGTATCCTGCTCATGGAGTATCCTGCTCATGGAGTATCCTGCTCATGGAATACCCTGCTCATGGAGTATGTTGTAGAATAAGAAAGACTCCAGTCTAATTCAGAGCTCTGAGGCTGCAGCACCTCATCAGTGTGTGTGGTCGATTGCGATGCCCAGAACAAGTGCTCATTCCTGGGTTCAGCGGCTTCTACCCCTCAGTGCTATGGCCCCTGATCCAAGTTCTCACTTTAAATCTTGCATATATTTTCAGCCATGTGGATGCCTGTATTGGCTTAAACCAGGCAATGTTCCTTTGAGACTTTCCTAATCCTTGGTTTTCAGTAAATAGTCTTGACAGCAACCTCCATTGAACAGCAACAGGAACCTCTCCAACTTTCCAATAGCTCAATCTGTCAAGGAACACACACCCATGCTTGAATAAACGCACATGAATGCACACACACCACACCTCCGAACAGATACACTGACGCATGCTCATTACACACACACACACACACACACACACACACACACACACACACACACACACACACACACACACACACACACACACACACACACACACACACACACACACACACACACACACACACACACACACACACACACACACACACACACACACACACACACACAACACACACACACACACACACACACACACACACACACACACACACACACACACACACACACACACAAGCACCAGACAAACCAGTCAAACAAAACAAAAACACGATGTCGAGTATCCATGTCTTCAAAGCCAGCAAGGCCCTTAGCGTCAAATTTGACAATCATTTCATGGATTTCATGGATCCTCAAATGGTGGGAGATAGAGACCCTGGGAGATTGTCTGACTAACTTGTGGAGAAGACAGGCTCTGGTATTAATGTCAGTGAAGTTCCCTGTCTGTCTGGGACAACCTCAACAAATATGGCTGTAATCATATATTCATGCTACTCACTTACATAATGTCTCTAGACTCCAGAATTGATAAGGCTTGTTACAGTGGTGTATAGAGGGTGAATCCTAGCATTGTTATACTGCATATAATATAAGCAAGATGAATGAGAGCCAACAGGTTCCTTGTTTCAGGGCCTGACTTATGGGTGCATCTGTCCAATCACAAACATGGAGCTGCAGGGGAGAATGTGCTTGTGGCTGTTCTTCAGCTCCTCCTTCAATTCCTTCTTCTCCTCATTCAGGGGGAGGCTCTCACAGTCTATTTTATTCACTATTAGACTGTTACTCTTTTTTGAACAAAACAGAGTGCGTCCCAGCCTGTCTCCTTACGCATATTTGTGGCAGTGAAATGGCCCAGTAAAATATACGACCACACCGCCGCTTGACTGAGTGGGCGCTAATTGAAAGAAACGTGAGAGTCTGCCACTTCAAATTCCCTCCCACCTCCACAATATGAATCAAGATAT